>NW_008335297.1:6447460-6448487 GCF_000622305.1 Nannospalax galili | reverse complement strand
GAAGAATTTTTTTTTTTAATTCATACACCCACTTCCCAGGTAGCACCCTCCCATAGCCTCCCTCCCCTCACTAGAACCCTTATACTCTGATATCCCTGCTGCTTTCTGCTGTGTTGTCGGCACCCCCAGCCCTTCCCCACTACTTGCCCTTCTGGTGAATCTGGTCAGCCTATCTAGAGGTCTTTGTTTTAGAAGGTCAGCTGTTCTTCGTCTAGCGGTAATCAGTTGTCTATATTCCTTTAGATAAGATTGGGGTCTGCTGTTCATTTTTCCAGTTCTATGCTGGGTTACTACCTGGGAATCACTTTGGACACCCTGGCCAATGACTCAAAAGAAGGTATTGCCTGTCTGGCATTGTTGCTTGTTATGTAGCCTTTAGCTATACATATGGACTCTTATGAAGTTATGTTGGCCCATTTAATCTTTGGTTATACTTTCCTTTTGGGTGTTTAAGGCCATACAGTTGGCCCAGATATACTGATTTATTTTTACTCTTAAGGTCATTTGAGGATCTTTTCCTCAGGGATCACATTGGCTTGGGAGGAGCCCCTGGCCCCTTTCTTTTACCAGTTCCGCCTATGTGAAGATAAGTCAAAGGTCCTTCTCGACCATGGTTGGCTTCGCTTGGAAGCATGGAGGAAATTATTTCTCTGTGTTGGCCCTCCTCTTTATAGACTGGACACTGGTTCAAGTCCATCTGGTGGGGTCTCCTCGGCCTCCTTGATCGAGAGGACAGGTGATCCACCACCATTATAGGACATTTTGAGAGATGCTCATAGTCCCCTGGAACTAGTTGACCTAGGAGGGCAAGGAGCAAAAAGTGTCCTTTATGTCCCTCTGAACAAATTATTATAGACCTCAAAGTATGTCTGTTAAAAACCCAAGAATGTTAGTTCCACCAGTCTGGTATCTTAAATTATTGTGTGTCATGTGGATAAATCTTGGGCAAAGACCAGTAGTTCTCAGATAAACCTTACCTAGACATATATTTCTTGATCTGCTATGTATAATTTGTCAGTAGGTTGTA
>NW_008335297.1:6435537-6446588 GCF_000622305.1 Nannospalax galili | reverse complement strand
GCATTTCCCTAATTATTAGTGATGTTGAACATCTTTTAAGATGTTTCATAGCCATCTTTACTTCTTCTTTTGAGAACTCTCTGTTCAGCTCCTTAGTCCATCTTTTAATTGGGTTGCTTCTTGGAACTCACAGTCAAGAAACTTTGGATTGTTTTTAAAGAGACATTGAGCTTTTAAAGTACTGGAATTTTGAATGACTGTGGCACTTTCATATTGTGATATAATATTAGCATGAAATTTTGGGGGCAAGAAGTGGAAAGCTTATGGTTTAATGTTGATGTATTTGTGAATCAAGTTGACAAGGGATCATTTGTGCTGGATAGCTTGGTTGTCAACTTGACAAACCTGGGATGAGGAAACCTCAGTTGGGGGATTTTGGCGTGTCTAGTGAGGCATCTTCCTCAGTGCTAATTGATAGTGGAGGGCCCAGCCCACTGTGAGTGGTGCTACCCCTGAGTATGTGGTCCTGTGCTGTATAACAAAGCATACAGTAGAGGCCAGAGGAGCAAGGCAGTAAGCAGCATTTCTCCACGGTCTGTGTTTCAATTCCTGCCTCCTGCCCTGGCTTCCCTTGACAAAGGACTGTACTGTAAGCTAAAATAAATGCTTTCTTCCCGAAATTGGCTTTGTTCAGGGTGGTTATCCCAGCACGTGGAAACCTAATTAATGCACCAATTAGAAAATGGGTTACAGGGGCTCGAGAAATGGCTCAGCCCTTAAGAAGCACTGGCTGCTCTTGCAGAGGGCTCAGGTTCAATTCTCAGCACCCACACGGCGACTAACAACCATTTGTAATTCCAGTTCCAGGGGATCTGACCCCCTCTTCTGACCTCTATGGGCATTGCACGACATGGGTGCACTTACATACATGCAGGCAATACACTCATAAATAAAAATAATAAATAAAATATTTTATGAAATGGGCTACAGATCTGAACAGAGTTCTCAATAGAAGATATTAAAAATGGCTAATAAATATAAACTGTTCAACATCCTTAGCAATTAGGAAAATGCAAATTAAAACTACTTCAAGATTTTATCTTACCCCAGTTAGAATGGCTAAAATCAAGAAAACAAATGACAGCAAATGCTGGCAAGGCGTGGGGAAAGGGGAACCCTCGTTCACTGATGGTGGAATTGCAAACTTGTGCAGCCACTGTGGAAAGCACTGTGAAGAATTCTTAAAAAACTAAAAATAAATCTACTGTATGATCTGGCTATACCACTCTTTGGCATATACCCAAAGGACTCAATATCTTACAGAAATACCTGCTCAGTCATGTTTGTTGCTACTGTTTTCACAATAACTAGGAAATGGAAACAATCTAAATGTCTCTCAGTTGATAAATGAATAACGAAAGTGTGGTACATTTACACTAAGGATTTCTACTCAGCGGTTAAAAAAAATGAAATCATGAAATTTACAGGTAAATGGATGGATCTAGAAATTGTTATGCTAAGTGCAATAATCCAGTCTCAGAAAAACAAGAGATATATGTTCTCTCTCATTTGTGGATCTTAGCTCTAAATCTATAGATTTGAGTATGTATCCTGGTATAACCACAGAAGCCAGGAAAAGTAACCGAGGGGGAAGAGGGGAGCTCGAGAGGGGGGCACATAGTAGGAAACAGGTGATATCAGCAGGAGGGAGAAACGGAAAAAATGGGGGGTACTTTTAACTGCAGAGGGAATAGAAGGCTATACAGGGGCAGAGAGAGGAAAGAGAGATAAATAATGCTTAGATGGTGTGAAAAGCCAAAGGGAAACATAGTATTTAATAAACTTATTGAAAAATACACATGTAATATAAATGTGAGTGTGTGTATTTAGCTGATGGCTATATAATGAAAATCACAGTGCCAGGCATGGGTAACCTCCCTTTGAGTTGTTGGTCAGGGTAATCCAAGAGACTCCCAAAATAATCCAGGCTATTGACACAGCCCTTGATTACCTCCCAGAAGTTGAAGGTAAGACCCTATTGCTTAAGACAGGACATACTTTAGACACAGGACTTAAGCAATCAAGTTGGAGCTGATGTGGAAGAGAGAAAACCAATCAGTGATCTTGTTCAACTGTAAAATCTATGGTCCACCACAATAACCTGGCCCAACAAGCTATCTCTATTGTGTAATAGTGGGACTTCTATGGGGGGAGGGGCTGGGAGGTAATCAGCAGCTGTCTAATTGGACTTAAGGCCCTCTCACTCAGGGAAATCATTCATGGTACTGTAAACAATAGACAAGTACACATGGCTGGAAAGGTCACAGACCCTAGAGAAAAACCTACTTCTGTCACTTCCCTAGGCCAGTATATTTTTTTACTGCATTCTAAATATGTATCCTTATATTTACAGACAAGTGTACCTCTCACCACTCATCAAAGCTTCTTTTTTGCAACAGATGGGGAACTATTACAAAGTTTCAAATGTAGAGAACAAGTGACTGTGAGGTGCTCAGCGCTAAGTGACACGTCTGCAATGCAGCCTCTATACCCAAGAATCACAGAACACTGAGGAATAAGGGGCAGAAGGAATGTAAGCGCTGGAGGGACAAGACACGTGCTGCTAGTTAATGCATTCTAGACATGGTAGGGAGGCTGCACCAACGAATCTCCATAGTATGGTCGTCTAATAAGGTCTGCATAATGACAAAACCAGAAGACATGCCAAGGTGGATGAGGAAATGTCATGGGGTCCCACCTCAAGATGAAGAGCTACAAGCAATCAATTGATTCTGAGGGAGGAAGAATCAGTTTTCTCCAGGGACCGGCCCCCTAAGAGGTTATCTAATCCCAGATGGATAACCCTAAACACAAATGCACATGAGCACCACTAAATGAACTCAGTGTATTATATATGTGTGTATTTATAAATGCCTGTATGCATACATAACAATAATAATCAGAGAAGAGGACAAGAAATTGAGGAGCTGGGGAGCCTGGGGAGGAGTGGGTGTGGGACTGGGAGAGATGGGAGTAATGCAAAGACAATATTCATCTATGAGTCTCAAGAAGAAAAAAATTCAAAATTTAAAGGAAAAGAGAGGAGAGGAGGAGGGGAAGTAAGGAGGAAAGGTAATCAGTAATGGTAGCTGTCCCTGCATCTGTAGCAATAGGAGGCAGCGGTGGTGGCCATGGCAGGAACGGCAGCAGTAAATGCCCAGAGTTATTGCCTGTCTGGTGGTCTGCAGTGCAGCAGTGCAGTCTGTGCTTTCCAAGCAGATCACATCTGATGGATTCTGTTGTTCTCACTTTACCGATAGAAATATTAGGTAGTCTTACCACTGGAGAGGAGTAGTAGGAGCAGAACTGGAAACGAAATTCTGATCCCATGAGTGCTCATCCCCATTGTTTGCCTAACAGTATTCAGATGATAGATGACCATACCATGAGTTCATGCTTTTCGGTGCTTCCCACAGGCCATGACTCCTGCAGGGAGAACCTTTGGTTATTTTGTCCTCTGATGGCTCCTTGTAGCTTTGAGTGGACCCTGGTACATAGGAGGACTCACAACTTATAAGAAAACGAATCACTTTGAAGGATGAATGAATTCAGTCTTTCTCACTAACTTGTTATAATATTGTAAGTGCTTTATTTTGATAAGGATTTTGTGCTCCAATCCAACTTTCTTCTTCCCCCACAAATGGACTATTACAAACTATTCAGACATATCTTTAAAAATCAGCCCATTAATGAAATGATTTTGGAATTCTGCATATATTCATGTGATTGGATGACTATACCTTGAGTTCATATGCTTAGATATAAGATATAAGAGGTGATTTATATCTAGTCTTTCCCTGCCACCCACCCACTGACCAGTCATATTCATAGTATTAAAGGTTAATGTTGAAGTAATGCTTTTTTCCTATACCAGCCTGCAAAGAGAACTTTGAAATCATGCTGTGCTAAGGCTGTCTGCGATAGCTCTATAGATGATTCACTGTGCTTTTTATGCATATAATATTATGCTCTCCCTTTTGTACCCAAGAATATTCAGGCATAGGAAAAAAGGACAGGGTCATAGTAAAAAGAGAACAGATTTGGGAATCAGCTGAACCCTGTTCAGAACACAGACAAGTCATTACTTTCTCGAGTTCTCAATTTCCCTAATTTTTAAGCACAGATGGTAGTGCCTTCATCTCAGGCATGCAGTGGGATTCATGAAGGACACCCTTAAAATGCAAAGTCTCAAGCCAGAGCACATTAGATAACTCAATCCGTGTACATTTCCTTGCTCAATGCCTTGGAGAACCATTTACATAATGAAGGCAAAGGATATGCAAACTGTGAGGTGCTGTATCTTTTGAAGATTTGCTTCTGTCTTTATCCTCATTTCTTGCTGTTTCCTTACAAAAATCTGGATTCCACCTGTATGGAATTGCTGGGGCTTCCAAGTGCATCTTGCTTCTCACATTCCGTCTGTACATCTCAATCTCTCCATCATTTAAAACCCAGCTTAACTGTGCCCCTCAATAAATGTTGGTGTTGATTTCATGTGTGTGTGTGTGTGTGTCTGTCCGCACGCAGGTGCACATAATATGTGTATGTACATTATGCATGTGGAGGTCAGAGGTCAACCTTGGTTTATTTATTTATTTTTTTAAACAGGATCTCTTAAATGACCTAGAGCTCACAGGTTAGGCTAGACTGCCTGGTCAGTGAGCCCCAGGGTTCTGCCCATCTCTGCCTCTTCAGCACTGGGATTATGAGCACATACCACTGGGCTTGGCATTTTAATGAAAATTTTGGGGGCTTGAACTCAGGCCTTCATGCTTGTGTAGCAAGTACTTTATGGATTGAGCTAGCTCCCCAGCCCACTTCCTTCTTTCTCCTCTCCACAAAATCCATACACCATATTCCTTGATATTCCTTGTTTCTTATCACTTAGTGTTATATTAATTTGCTAATTTTTTCCCCACCAACAAAAGTGTGAGTTCATTAAGGGCAGAGATTTTTTCTAAAGTAATCTTGATCTTGGGCACTTTGCATGCAATTGGAGTTGTACAAACAGATTTAGAGTCAATAAATTTGACTATGTTATCACTATCATTATCAGAACAATGATTTTTCTCCAATGAGAGAGAAAGGAGAGAGAGGGGGGGGGCGGTAAAAGGCTGAACGCTGTCTTGGTGTGTTTTGCACAGTAGACCCGTCCTTTACCACATCTTTAAGATGATGGAGTTAAACATAGCCGTGTCTTACTTTGGCCTCATTTTTCAGTATTTGTTCCCATGTGAACTAACTTGTCAATCATTCTCTTTGTAGATATGTAAGATCTTTATGAACCAATAAGGTTTATATAGACCTGGTCAGTAAGGTAGGCTAGGCGTAGAGAAAACTGGACAACAGTGGGAAAAATAAAGCCAAAGGTTGGCTGCAAAACCCAGTAAGGTAGATGAGCCTGTATTGAGGATTTTACTCCCAGTGCTCCCTATTTTCTTTTACCTAGCTCACTCTGGCCCCTCACTGCAGAAGTGCCCCTACTAAGCCCCCAATGCCCTCCTCACTGGAAGTGCATGGGTGTTTGTCATTGTCCTTGTTTCTCCTTTGTGTATCACGTCCCAGAAGTGACCAATCCTTCCTTCTTTGCAAAACTCTCCAAATCTTGACATCTCTTGCAGCAGTAAGTCAGAGTGGTTGGGAGCACTGGATGTGGCGTCCCACAGTCTGTGAGCAAACAGCATCTTGCTCCAGTCCCGCTGAGTGCACAGTCCTGAATGAGTAGTTTCAGTGATCTGAGCCTCAGGGTTTTCACTTGCAATGGGGGGGCAAGAGTTTTAGCTACTTCAAAGAGTATGAAGATAAATCCTTGTAGTACTCAGAGTGTAATGACGGGTACAGACAGCCACTTGCTCTTGGTGTTTAACCATCTTGGCTTCTGTTTCCTAAGCTTCTACTCTGCTGCTTTTACCTTTAAAAAGAATTTTCCAGGGCTCTTCTTTACCAAGCTATGCATTCTTTGTAAGAAGGCTGATACATCGCAGACCTTTCAATATTATTTTTATGCTTCTCTCCTTTTGCCTCTAACCTGGATTTCTCTCCTGATAGCATCTCCTG
This sequence comes from Nannospalax galili, assembly GCF_000622305.1. NCBI lineage: Eukaryota > Metazoa > Chordata > Mammalia > Rodentia > Spalacidae > Nannospalax > Nannospalax galili. The sequence goes on along the minus strand of NW_008335297.1, from coordinate 6,440,531 downwards.
GGCATCTCCCAGGGACTTCAAACTTACTCTGCCCAGATGGAGTGCACAGCCTTCTCTTGAAGCTCAGAGCTTTCCCCACTGTCTTACAATGTACCCAAGAGCTCAGGCCAGAGTCCTTCCACTCTTCCAGCCAGTCATCCATCCTGTCCTGCTGTGTTATACCATCCACCACATCCATTCCCATCGCACTGCCTTCCTTCTGTCTCCAATAGCCTCCTAATTGGTCCCCCTGCTGCCATTCCTGCCCATCTTCACTTCATCACCCAGCTGGAGTTCTCTTTTCACAATAACATCAGCTCATGCCATTCCCCTGCCTAAAACACTTCAATAACTTCTCTTTATTCTGAGAATAAAATCTTATCTCGTTCATAGGGTGCAGTGTATGCTGTTAAGTGCTGTCTAATCCCCCTGTAAGACCCAGGCATTCATTCTCTCAGCTGCCAAAGATGTTGACCGCTGCTAGCTCACAGCTGACATCTCTTGTAGTATTAAGTGACGATGGTTGAGGGCATTGGATATGGTGTGCTACAGTTTGGGAACAAGCAGGTTGACCTCTCTTGGAAGGTCACTGCCACATTCAAGTTTGCCTCATCAGACAAAGAGCTCGAGGAACAGTGGATGGGCATGGAGATACACAGGTCTACCTCCTTGCTTTTATTTTGGGACATCCTTGAAGGCCTAACCTGGCTTTAACTTCCACTTTACGTTGACAGAAGAGACCCCTATTGTTCACGAGTTGCTACTTGCCTCCTCCCTCTGTCCAATTCTGTTTCTTTGTCCATTTTCGTACACTGTTTTTGAGAATACTCCCCAATTAGCCTCTTGCATGCAGCTCTGTGAGAGCCATTTCCTAGAGAGTCTGACCCACACATAAATCCTCCAAGTTTCTTCATGATCTGGCTCCAGCACAGAGTCCAACATGAAGGAGATGCCTAGCACACCATGGACTGATTGGCTGGCCATCTGGTTGCTTGTTTAGTTGGGACAACATGCATAAAACATGAGAACTGAAGAGAGGAAATTCTCTTCCACATGGTCAGCAGACATCCTGAATAGCAAATGAACATGGTGGAACCCAAGCAGATGTTTGCATTGATAATGAAGGGTACCTGCCATGCAGGTAGTGGAGGGAAAAACAAAGCAGGCTTTCTCTTGCTGTAACTCTTCTCTGTTACAGTATTTACCTTAGAATTGATTTTCTTATATTCTACACTCTGCTAAGCCAGGAGGCAAAAAGTCAGAATTAATTTTTCCCCTATAACCCATGTGGCTCTGGCTGAATCTCACCTTTTAAAATGACTTGCTGTGGGAGCGGCAAGGGCAGGCTGCTGGCGGGACTCTTTATGCAATTTGGTATTAACCTGATCCCATCAAGCAAGGGGTAATGACAAAAGTGACGTTATTCTGAGCTGTGCTCACAAGCTAGGCGCTTGCTATGTTTTATGTTGTCTCTAGGCTTCAGAGTGTTCTGTGGTACTTTCATGCATTAGATCACCCTCTGTACATAACGTGTGTGCACACATGTGCTTTGGGATATATCTCAGGTGCGACCTTCTTATACGATGTGTTCTCTGATACTCCTGTAGGATTATGAATAGCCCTCTTCTCTGCTGACCATACTGATAGCCTTGTAACTTCTTATTTCTTCTTTTCATTGGTTACTAGGAAACTCAGTACTTAATTTGCAAGGTATAGCAGCCTATAAACATGTTGTGGACACAAATCTTACTTCTGACTTCCTCATATTTTGCTTATATTTATTTTCCTTTCCCTTCATTTCCTCATTAGAATTAATCTGTAATTGTGTTCTGATTAAAATCTTTTTTAAGCTGGAAAAGAGAAACGCCAGAAAATTAAGCAATTTAATGATTACAATATATTATAATTGACCATCTGTGATGATTAGCCTACATTATCAATTTGATTTGATTTAGGAATGCCGAGGAGATTAGTTAAGTGTATCTCTGTACTGTGTGTGGGGGTATATCCAGAGATGATGATGTCTTGAGGGGTCTGAAATAATGAATGGTTTATTCATTGATGGAGTTAAAATTTGAGTAGACTGTTGGGAGGTGGTAGAACTGTGGACAGTAGGACCCAGCGGAAGGAAATAGGTCACTGGGGTGTGTACATGGGGCTACATATCTCCCTGACCCCTTCCTGTATGTTCCTGTAGTTTCCTGTCTTCCATGAAGAAGCGTCTCCACCATGCATTCCAGTTGCAAGGGTGTTCTCCCAGGTGTACGAGGCCAAGTGACTATGAGCCGAACTCCTGAAATTGAGCCAAAATAATCCTGCCTCTTTTAAGTTGTTTCTGTCAGATATTTCATCATAGAGATGAAAAGCTAACTAATACAATTTTTTGTTGGGGGTGTGTGGGGAGTGTAGTTGGCATCTAGTGAGTGGAGGTCAAAGTCGCTACTGAGCTTCTTAGAAAGCTCAGGTTGGCCCTTGTAGCCAATAGTTATCTGTTCTGCAGACAATTGTACTTATTGAGGGAGCCTAACCTGGGCTGTTTCTCACCTTAATTTTTTAAAAATATTTTATTTGTCAATTTATTTTGTGTGTATGAGTGTATTGCCTGCATGCAGGTAAGTGCACCATGTTGTGCAAGGCCCGCGGAAGACAGAAGAGGCTGTCGGATCCCCTGGAACTGGAGTTACAGAGAGTTGTTAGCTGCCATGTGCATGCTGGGATTAGAACCTGGGTCTTCTGCAAGAACAGTCAGTATTCTTAACCTCTGAGCTATCTCTCCAGCCCCTCATCTTAAATTTTTAAAAAAGTATTTCATGTGTATGAGTGCTTTACCTGTATGTATTTAAGTATACCCATGTCGTGGAATGCCTGTGGAGGCTAGAAGAGGACATCAGATCTCCTGGGACTTGAGCTATGGATGATTGCTAGCTGCCATGTGGGTGCTGGGAACTGAACCAGGTGATCAACAAGAGCAACCCATGCTCTTAACTGCTGAGCCATTTCTCCAGCGCCTTATTTCTCACCTTTCCCCACACACCTGCAGCATCTCCCTTGCTGTGCCTCCACGGTATCTGTGGAGGAGGTGGACTACACTCAGGGGAGCATCTCAGCATTCTAGTGTCAGTTCCTCTGCTTCCTGAGGGAAGTTAATGAAAGAGCTGATAAAGCTGAGTGACTGCATGGACATAGAAGGTTCCGAAAGGTGATCCAGGACTCACCAGGAGCATCTTCAAAAATGACCCAGTTCTGACCCTCTCTGCCTCTTGCCTCCAAATAAAGGGACAGATATAAGCCACGTTTACTGGTATGGACCTTGGTTGGATTTCAGGAGATAATTTGTCATGACTAGCTCTTGGGGACAAGTCTGGCTCAGAATTTCTGCCAATGTGGAGACATTATGAGTAAAAATTTTGAGAAATTAAAATGGATGGTCCATAATTAATCATCATATACGGTGTGGGGAGTTTAACTTTGTCTGGTATTCTTGAATTTTGTCCCTGCATTTTTAAGCCTCGATAATTTATTAAGTTAGTATTAATTCAATTCTATGTGCCAGGTATTATGCTTAGGGTTTTGTAAGTGTAGTCGCAATCTGAAATCCTGCCAATGAAGTAGCTGTCATGACAGTCTTCCTTTTGTGGCTAAGGTCACCAAATAATAACAGCCCAGACTCATCCCAGTTATCCCTCTTGTGACTAAGTTTTTAACTGGCTTCCTCAGAGCCAAATCTAGACTTTAAATGTGTTTAAACTGAACAGTGCTTTTTAAAGAAATATTTATTTAATAACCACATACTTAGAAGAAGCATTTCATTACATCAGCATTGACATATTCAATAACAATTTTCTGAGCTAGGATGCATCTCTTACAAAATTGGCTGTACATTTTTAGGTTTACAGTTGAATTATTACAGTTATACAATGTTGTACTCAGTATAAACCCTATAAGACATAAAATTAAATGAGGTTTTAACCTTTAAAAAAATCTCCATTTCATTATTAAAATACAGAGTTTCATGCAGAAAACTTCATTTTTAATGTAATTGACATTAAGATGTTTGCACATGAGTTTCTAATCTCTATATATCAGATTATTACCAGTCACAGTCGGTTACTATCTGAGCTCCTTGGCATCTGAGCATGCATATAAAGTCATCAGGTAGATTTCAATGATAATTTTTTCACACCTATTAATTATTAAGGAGAAAATTTTTATGCTTTGAAGAATTATTTTTAATCATTATACATTTTTTAATTTTCAATAACTACATGATTAGAAGCTTTTCACTACAGCTTTAACATATTCAGTAACACACTGTAGAGCAATAGTACATCTCTTTCACAAGTGGGTGCAAGTTTCTAGGTTCACAGTTGAATTAATATATATTACTGAATGCAGTATAAGCCCTGTAAGACATAAAATTGGATGAGATTTTAACCTTTAAAAAAGATCTCCATTTCATTTTAGAATATATTGTTCCTAAATTTTTAATGCTACTAACACATGTTTGCACATGTGTCTTTAATCTCTATGTATCTGATTATAACTAGTCACAGTCGATTATACTCGGCTACTTAGTACCTGAGTATGGATGTAAAATCATCAGGTAGATTTCAATGATAATGTTTTTGAAATTTGCAGGTAAATGGATGGAACTAGAAACTGTTATACTAAGTGAAGTAACACAGACTCAGAAAAAAAATGAACATATGTTCTCCTTCATATGTGGATCCTAGAACCAGACCCTGATAAATGAGTATGTAACCAGACATAACCACAGGAGCCAGGATAATGGAAAGGAAACAGGGGGGTAAAGGAAAAGAAATAACCTGAAAGAGAAGAACAGTAGGAAACGGGCCTTAATAAGGGAGGTATGGATAAAAATTGGGTTAGTTTAAGGGAGGGGAGAGGGAAGGGTATACAAGGACCCTAGGGGATAAAGGGAAAGAAGGAGGCAGGTCCATGGCTGGTCATAACAGGGTCAGAGGAACATCTGGGTCACAACATCTAAACAGAGA
>NW_008335297.1:6418394-6434804 GCF_000622305.1 Nannospalax galili | reverse complement strand
CCAGCATAGAACTGGGAAAATGAACAGCAGACCCCAATCTTATCCAAGGGAGTATAGACAACTGATTACTGCTATTTGAGGAACAGCTGACTTTCCTAAAACAAAGACCTCTAGATAGGCTGACTAGATTCACTAGAAGGGCAAGTAGTGGGGAATGGCTGGGGGTGCTGATAACACAGCAGACAGTAGCAGGGATATCAGAGTATAAGGGCTCTAGTTGGGGGAGGGAGGCTATGGGAGGGTGCTATCTGGGAAGTGGGTGTATCGTCGAATGAGATGGTTTGGGATGTTCTGTGTGGTATACACATACACACATACACACACACACACACACACACACACACACAAAATGAACAGTGTTTTTTAAGAAGTTGTTTTCCATTAGCTGAAAAATTAAAGACTTTACAAAATTATCCTCTACTGCATCTTAAAAAAATCCAGCAAACTTGCACATTCCCATGTGATGCTAACCAGCTGCTCCTGAGTGGCAGCTACCATTTTCTCCAGTGTCATCATTTATTCATGTAACCTGATCGATCCTTATAGGTATCTGAGATTTCACCTCCCAGTCCAAACTCTCCTGGCATGTGAATGCCATGAAGGAAGAGCAGTGTCGGCATGTGTCATGAACATCACTGTCTGGTTCTTGTACCTTTTGGCAACACGAATTTAAATGTTCTTGAGTTTGAGTAACTTTTCCTTGGGTAAAAGGGTGGAGGACATCACTGCCCATCATTGTGACGCAAGCTGCAGAGAAAGAAAGGAATTCAGACCTGCTTAGAAGCCGCTGTGAAGGCTCAGGCATTCTCTCCAAATCCTGCCTTAGTTTTTAAAAGGTGCAGAGTTTTAGAACTCCTACAGGTATTGTTAAACTCATTGTCAGGTCCTGGTTAATCCCCATAACTATAACAGCCATAATTTTGCTATTCAGAGGGAACAAAATCAGGTAGAGTCCCTCTTTGAAGAATCTGACTTAACAAGGCTAATTTATGTCTCATTATGCCACAGGTTAACATAGCTTTGTCTTTCCTGTTCATCAATAATGTATATGTGTGTGCTAAATTGCCCTGCAAGCTTTTTAGTCCCCAAGAATGCAGAAGAACAAACGACTCAGCTTTATAGATCTTAGAAGATACACATCATTACCCTTCCTGCATTAAACATAGGGTTTGGGGTACTCTTGGAGGGAGGTCTCAGGGGAGTGTTTTCACATATTCTTTGGATTCAATTGGCTTTGAAGGTAAAGGTCAGTAGTGCATCAGTGGACGATGATGTTGTTAAAGCAGCCTTGTTATTTCTTTTATCTGGTGATAAGGGAATACCCGTCCTGTGCTGTGCTGACTCCTTTATATGATCATCTCTCATCCTCATAGTGACTCTTTGCAGTTGATCTTACTATTTACCACTTGAAGATATGGAAACTGAAGCTCTAAGAGTTACTTCTAGACTGGAGGTTACAAGTTAGAAAAAAAAACATAATTGGTATTCAAATAGTTTTATTTGCTTCCAGAACTTCCTGCTCTCCACTTATGTAAATTCACCAGCAATTTAAATTAAACTATTTGGCCTCCCCAAGAGTACAATTTGGAAGAGATCCATTCATCCCATTTCCTAATTATCCAGTGAAAATCTATGAGTCTCAAAGACTCAAAACATTCATCACTGTATAAGGCTTGAACTTCAAGAAAAATGGGTTTTAAGAACTCATTTAGGATCAACATGAATCATAAAAGATCTTGGGATTGGTAGTAGGCAATCTCCCTCCTCCCAAGATCACTCCTGACTACTTGGGAGCCCCTCTCCCCAGTGTTTCTTTAATTAGGAAAAACACAGAGAACACCTGTGCAAGTTACTAAATGCTTTCCTTGATACTCTGTGTGAAGAAATGTTAACCTCTTATTCCGAGGAGCTCAATTAGCAAGCATTAACTCCTGGTTAATGATAGTAAAATGGAGTGATCCCTGAATGAAAGGCCTTTATTTCCATTTCATAAGAATCATTTGTTAACTAGGAAAAGGCCTTTCTTTATCTTTAATTGAAGGGAGAAGTGGGGGCTCAGCATGTATCTCTAAGCTTTTATGACAAGATGATGGGATGGGTGCCAGTGGTGCTTTCTGAAGTCTTTTCTTTGAGGCTTGGATGGAAACAGATATTAAGTGGATTTTCCTTCTTCCCTTTTGTACTTTTCTTCCCAGTTCTCCATCCTCACACCGTGCCTACTTTCCTTAGAGCCTGGGGTCTGATCATAAAAATCACATCTCTCAGATAGTTAAAGGAATGTTAAAGAGCTGAATAGCACGATGAACCGGATGATGAAAGATCCCAAGGCCTGTGAGTGGGTGGAGAGGTGCAGACCTCCTGCATGGGGTGTACCTGACCTCAGACCCAGGGGTTGGGAAACTTATTTCCCTAATACCACATGTCTACCAGGTCCCCAATTAGGCATTTTAGGCACTTATTTGATCCGCTCATCAGTTACATTAGGCAAGGTCTCCACTGGCAAATAAAGAGGCTAAGGCTAGCAAGTGGACCTGGATTCAAATCCTGGCCCTTTACTGTGACATGGTTCCCGGGATCTCTTCACAGAATCCCTTCATCTGTGGGATATATCCTGTTTTGACCAGTGATTCTGGCTCATTTATTTACCTGTTTATTTTAAAAGGAGAAGTGAGTTATTTTGGCTCATGGTTTCAAAGGGCTTCTTTAGTCCACCAAGGGAGCAGAGGCCTGACAGAGCATCTCAGGTGGTAGGAGCAAGAAAAACACAACAGAGTTGATTTGTGTGGTAAAGTTCAACTCCTGAGCTTTCCTATGGGCAGGCTCACTGCTAAACAGTTCTTAAAAAATTATTTATTTTATTATTCCATTTATTTATTTATTTATTTATTTATTTATTTATTTATTTATTTATGTGTATACTCACAAATGCCTCAGTGTACATGTAGAGATCACAGGACAACTTGCAGGAATTGGCTCTCTCCTACTATGTGCCTCCTGGGAACTGAACTCAAGTTTTCAGTCTTGGTGGCAAGTGCCTTTACCTGCTGAGCCATTTCACTAGCCCCACTTGCTAAGAATTATTCATTACATTTCCTTATATTGCCTGTGACTGACCCTGTGATGCTGATGCTCAGAGAGTTTAAACAGCTTTCAAAAGTCACACAGCTATCGAGCAGCAGAGTTGGAAAATGGATTCAGGTGATTCATCTCCAAAGTCTATACTCATCGTCCTATGAACCATGCTCTGTGAGAGAGAAACCTGGTCCTTGTATGTGGCGGCTACCTGGCTTTGTTCTAAGTACCAGCACTTCATGTCACAGGTACAATCCACATCACTTTTAATTCATCAAATGCTGGGGAATGTGTAGAACGAGCAAAACTCTTCTGCATGATGGGTAAGGAGATGAGATTGTGCAGCCACTTTGGAAAGTCTGTGCTTTTTCTTAGGGAACTGAACACACATCTGCGCAAAAATAGTCACCTTGGTAAAGCACTTTGATTGCATCTCAGTTTAACCCATAATCTTAAAAAAATTAGAGGTAGGGAGATGACTGAGTTGGTAAAGTGCTTGCTTTGCAATCACCAGGACCTCAGCTTGAGCCCCAGAACTCAGGCAAACCAAAACTGAGCATAGTGATATGTCCTTATAATCCCAGTGCTGTGGAGGTAGAGAAGGTGGGTCACTGCATTTTGCTGGTCTGCCAGTCTAGCCTATTTGTGAGTTCCAGGCCTGTGAGAGTCTCAGAACAACCATACAAGGATGTCCAAATGACTCAGTGAGTAAAGGTACTTGCCACTAAGCTTGGCAACCTGAGTTGGATCCCTGGGACATGTGTGGTGGAAAGAGAGAACCAAGTCTTACAAGTTGTCATCTGACCTACACACACTAAATAGATAAAATGAAAAACAAACAAGAGGTGGATGGGAATCTGAGGAATGTCACTCAGGGTGTCTTTTGACTTCCATATGCACACACGCACACACACACACACACACACACACACGTCTATCAACAGAATACATAATTACACGGTGAATATCTTTTCAATAGAGTAGTAATTAACAACAAAAAGCAATAAACTGCTAAGCACTTGGGAAACATGAATAAACTTTAAAAACACACGTTTTGCTAAAGGATCCTTGTATAGAAGCATAAATGGTACATAACTTCATCTTTGTGAATTCCAAGAATGGAAGAAATATATGTATATATCATCTAGTGTACACACACACACACACACACACACACACACACACACACGCATATATTCAGAGTGGCGTTTAGGATGAGGACTGACTTGACATGTGGGAATATGACGGAGGCAATAGTATTTTATATCTTGACAGGTACTTGAATTACAGAAGTAAATGCTTTTCAAGTGCTGCCGTAACAAAATTCCGCAGACCATATGGGGTGAACAGCAGAAATTCACTTCTGTGCTGTTCTGGAGCCTGGAAGTCAGTGATTAAGGTGTGGCCAGGATTGGTTCCTACTGAAGGCTGTGAGGGGAGGTTCTGTCCAACGGTTCTTTTCTTTAGTTTGTGGATGATCGTCTTCTTCCTGTGTCCTCACATGCTCTCCTGTGTGTGTGTCTGTGTCTGATCTCCTCTTTTGTCAAGGACAGCACTCATATTGGATTAGTGCCCACCCTAATTATGGGTTAATGTGCTCATTACCTCTTTAATGATCCTGTCTTCCAATAGTCTCACTGTGATGTGCCAGGACTTACTATTTTTAATTATGATTTATATGTGTGTGTGTGTGTGTGTGTGTATGCAGGTGTATGCACCTGTGCATGTGGGCATGGGGGCCAGAGGAGGATATTAGCTTTATTCCCTTGAGACAAGGTCTCTCACTCAATCTGGAGCTAGCCAGCAAGCTGCAGCGATCCTCCTGTCTCCACCCCGATAGTGCTAGGGTTACAGAAGTGCATGTAGTTATGCCTAGGTTTTTATATGGCTACTGAGGATCTAAATTTGGGTTTTCATGCTTGTGCAGCAAGTGTTCTTACCAACTGAGCATCTCTCTAGCCCCAATGTATGAATTTTGGGAGGGTCACAATTCAAAACAGTAAATTTATTACTCCGTTATTGCATAAACTGAGTATGGTGGTGGCACAAGTCTGTGGTCAATCCCAGTACTTGGGAGGTGGAGGCAAGAGAATCAGAAGCTCAGGGTCATCTTCATCTACCCAGTGAATCTGAGATCAGGCTGAGACATAAGACTCTATCTCAAAATCAAAACCAACCAACCATCGGATCAAACAAACAGAATCTATGTGGTGAGTATATGGATATTCTCTATGAAATTTCTTTGCTTTTGCTGTTTTAAAACCTTTATAGTAAAATGTTAGAACATACTGATGAATCATCTACTGTATGCCAGGTGTGGAGTGAGGTGATGGAAATCAAAGGATGTACAGGACGCTGAGGCCCTGCTCTCAGGAAGCATTGTGGAAGGATTGGATAGAAGCTGTGGTTGCCAGGGGGTATGTTCAAAGACACATTCACTTACGAGTTAATCAGACCTAGCCTGCCTCTGTGCCTGCCACACATTTTACAGTTAGCTGATCAATGAACATGGGCCTGTAGACTTCCTGCCTCCCCTCAGATGATGGATTCTGCAGCAGCCTTTAGCTGTGCAAAGATAAATCACTCCAGGTCCAAGTGGTAAACCATAGAAATAACAGCAATTTATATATACACCCCAGGAGTCCCTAGGGAGAACTCCTCCACTATTTATGAGCTAGAGTGACGAAAGTTAAAAGCAAGTACGGGAGTGGCAGCTTTATTTTATTACCCACTGCACACCACATAGGAAACCCATATGGAAGTGTTTATTGGGAATCCAGTTTGTTAGAAAACCATCAAGACATGAAATTCATCACGGACAGGAAGCAGGAGATCCTCACAAAGCTGCAGTGATGTTTTTAATACTAGCTGAATGCTACTGAGTTGGAACAAAGAGATTTCTCAATCTTCTCAAATAACTTCCAGGTTTATGGTGTGAATCATTGCACTGACTCCACTAAAAGAATGATAGAAAATAAGTAGCTCCTCTGCCAGAGTTTACATGCATGAGTACCAGAAACACTGTGTTGTAGTTACTTTTCTGTTGTTGTGATAAAATACCCTGGTAAAAGTAACTTAAGGAAGTAAGGAAGGATCTATTTTGGTTTACATTTCAAGATATAGTCCATCATGATGGCCGAGTCAAGGCAGCAGGAGCTTGAAGCCACAGTCACACTGTGTCTGCAGTCAGAAGAAGGAGAACTGTGAATGCTTATGCTCACCTAGCTTTCTCTCCTTAACACAGTCAAGGCCCAGAGAATGGTGCTGTCTTCCTTTAAGATGAGTCTTCCAACCCCAGTTAACCTACTCAAGATAATCCCTCACTAGCATGCCCGGAGGCTATCCTAATCTAATGATCCCTCACAGACAGACCCAGAAGCTATCCTAATATATAAAATCTCTCACAGATGTGCCTGGAGTCTTGTCTCTTAGGTGAGTCAAGATCATGTCAAACTGACAATCAACACTAACCACCACACCCAGACTGACACAGGAAAAAAATGTCTTTGAATCATATAATTTGAGTTTTCCGTGTCATAGCCAGTGAGTTTGAATTACATTTTTAAGTTAGATGAACTGAGGCAAGTTTCTTTATCTCTTTAAAACATAATTTATATGTAAAATGGAGATAAAAATCCTACCAACCTAATGAAACTCGTTGGGCCACAAAAAGAAAGAGAAATAAAGAAGGACGGAAAGAAAGAAAGAAAAAGACACAAAAATAAAAGGGGGACTAGTTGCAAAGAGGACAGGGATTAGTGGGTTTGGGAGGAGACAACAGAAGTTAATGGGGGTGAATATGATCAAAGCACATAATATAAATGTATGTGCCTGAAAATGTCACAGTGAAACTCATTTTATGTAGTTAATATATACTAACAACGTTATTTCAAGGGCTGGAGAGATAGCTCCATGGTTAAGAGCACTGGCTGCTCTTTCAGAGGACCTGGGTTTAATTCCTAGCACTCACATGATGGCAGCTAACAACTGTTTGTAACTCCAGTTCCAGGGGATCTGATACTCTCTTCTGGCCTCTGCCAGCTTTGCAAAACATGGGTGCACTTTCGTACATGCAAGCAAAACACTCAAACACATAATATATGAATAAATTAAGAAAATTAAAAATCATGTAAAAATTTTTTATTTTTTAATTGAATTTTTGTGATTTTCATACAATGTTATTTGACTATTCAATATGGTGGCATTTAGATTCCCTCCCCATTAGTAAGCCCCCTTATTGCCCCCTGCCCAATTTAAGGATATATAAAGTCCTGTCGAGTCTAATTTGTGTTCCCAAATGTCTTTCAGTGTGGGTCCATCATTGGAGCCCGGTTAACATACCAAGAGTACCATCCTTGAAAGAGATTGTCTCAGCCCCCTCCCAGCAGCCATCCATTACCAAAATTTTCTTAAGTTGGATTAGCGTTTTTTTTTTTTTTTTTTTACCTACTTCTCCATGTATAGCCTGGGATTTTGTCTGATTTGAGCTTGCATGTGACTTGTGCATGTTGTCACCATTGCTGTGAGTTCCTATGAGTAACTGGCCAGCTGTCTGGAAAACTCTGTTTCCTTGTGATCATCTACCCTCTCTGACTCTTACAATCCTTCTGTCCCCTCTTCCTCAATGATCTCTGAGCCTTAGGATGCAGAAGTTTGATATAGGTGTCCTATTCAAGGAAAATGCTTTGCAGTCTCTTGTACTCCACACATTGGCCGGTTATGGGTTTCTGGTTTTTTTTTATTGGCTTTTTGAGACAGGGTCTCCCTGTAGCCCCAGCTGTCCTGGAACTCACTATGTAGACCAGGCTGGCCTCAAACTCACAGAGATCTGCCTGCCTCTGCCTCCAGAGTGCTGAGATTAAAGGCGTGCACCACCACGCCTGGCTGGGTTTCCATTTTAATCACCATGTACTGCATAAGGAAAATTCTCTGGTGAGAGTTGAGAGATGCATTCATCTATGGGTATAACAAGTCATTAGGAGTTAGTTTAATACAATAAGTATTTAGTAGAAAACTAGTATTAAGTTTTTACTTATGTCCTATGACTTGTCTAGCCTCAGGTTCCTAAGCCTGATATCAGTGTTAGGTATGGGCTCCATCCTATGAAGCAGACCTTAAATTCAACTAGAGTGGTTGGTTACTCCCATTATATGTATGCCACTATTATACCATTGGGCATGTCTTGCCGGGCCAGTCATTGTAGTTCACAAGATTCGAAGCTGGGTAAGGTTGATGATTATTTTTTCCTTATGGAAGAATGCATAGCTACTTCCAGCACTATGAACACTAGACAGTAGAGATGAGGCTCTGAAGTCAGCACCAGCTTGATTTCTCCTTGTTTGTTCTGAAGCTCATGTCTGTAGTATCTTCAGCAATAGTATCTTACCATCAAGTTCTGGTGGGTAACCAAGAACTTAGGCAATGGCCAGTATTATTTGAGGGTCCATGAGACCCCTGGTGAACAGCTTCTAGAGAGGAAGTCCATCCTTGACACTGAGGCTTTTTTTTTTTTGATTAGCCTATGATGCCTAGAAGGGGCAATGTTCCCCTGTTACAAGGTAACTCCTTTTAATCTCTTTTTATAATGTATGTGTATATAATTTAAGAAGCTTCTATGGTGGTAGGTTTCCATACAGCTTTTTCTAAAGTCCTTTAGTGTTAGTTACCCACATAGTCCCTTGTCTGCCCTGCCCTGCCATTCCCCACCCCATTTAACTCTTCCCACTCTAATGTTGCCCATTCTCCCTTCATTTCACTGCATTCTACCATCCCTCCAGGATCCCCCTACCCATGGTCATTTATTAGTTTCTTGACCTCTCTGGATTTTCAAATTGAAAAACATGCATGTGTAAGATTTCAAAGCTAACATCCAGATATGAGAGAGAACATGGGACGTTTGTCTTTCTGGGTCTGGACTACCTCACTCAAGATGGTTGTTTCTAGTTCCATCCATTTACCCGAGAATTTCTTAGTTTCCTATCTATTCATAATGTTCTAAGGCTTTTTTTTTAATTTGTTGTTTATTTTTTAAAGAACAGTCTCATGTAGTCAGACTGCCTTTGGACTCACCATCTTCTTGCTCCCACCTTTTAGGTGTTAGGAGGATTGGTATGTGCCACTATACCAAGCTGGGAAATTAATTTTTAACAATTTATTTTATTTTTAAAATTGTGGGTATGTGTGGGTGTCTGTGCGTGGTATGTGTACATGTGTTTAGGTGCCTGTGGAGGCCAGAAAAGGACATTGGATCCCCTGGAACTGGAATTACAGGTGATAGTTAGCAACCTGATATGGTTGCTGGGAACTGAACTCAGATCCTCTACAAGAGTAGTGTGCACTCTTAACTGCTGAGCCATCTTTCCAGCTCCATGGAAAATTCTTAATGCATCCTTAATACCTAGTCTCAGCTTTAACACTTAGCCTGATTCATAATGTTCAGTAAATAGTATGTGAGGTGACAACACGATGATAATGACGATAGTGATGATGGTGGTGGAAAACAGGCGGACATGTAGTGGAAAGTTGCCATCCAAAAGAAACAAGAAGGCAGATATTCTGTTTCTTGCAGGCTTAAACACAATGAAATCAGCTAAGATACTTTGGACATGGGGCCTATTTATAGTTGAGTTTAGGTTCAATAAATACAACAGGAGGCATTCTGATGACCAGGGTTGAAATGTTTTCTCTGTAATAAGTTGTCAGTGTGACTTATCAGTAGAGTCTCTTGATTAGTTAGAGATGTCTTCTATGGGTTTAGGCCAGAGACATGACAGCAAGCACATGGGAAGCCCTGGGAAAAGTTGTGCCAGATACAACTTTAGTGACTGGGTTTGTGATTCACCTTCTGAAGCTGTTATTTGCTTTTCACAAAGCCATCTTTGTTCTAGGTCAAGCCAGAAAGGAAATCGTTTGCTAAGATTTTACATGCGATAATCTTATGCCCTTCCTCCATTTCTTCCTGACCTTCGTGTCAGTCCGTATGGCCTTGATAAGGGGCCTTGTCTTTATCTCTTATTGTTCTGAGATTTTCAATGGTATCAATACTAAGGCAAGACCCTTCTAAAGAACTCTGCCCCAAACCTCCATCTATTTAATGCTGGAAACAAGCACTGTCTTCGGCCCTGCATAAGCCCAGGGCACCAAGGCTCTTCCTCCAAACTTAGGTAACTGTAGTGGGCTACACACTTGAAGGGTCCTCTGCAGACCTCTTTTCTTTCTGCTTCACTGTTCTGCAAACTACAGCTCCTTTGCGTTCCTTGGTGGTGTGGTTTAAATGTGAAATGTCCCTGACAGGCCCATGTATTTGCACACTTGGTCTCCAGCAGGCGACACTGTTTTGGAAGGCTGTTGAACCGTTAGGAGGTAGAGCTCTACTGTAGGGAGCGGGTCACTGGGAGTGGGCCTTGAGGATATAGTCTGGCCCTGTTTTCTGACTGGAGGTACAATGGGATCCGCTGCCTCACTTTCCCACCACCATGCCTGCATTGCCAAGAGGGCTTCTTAAACCATGAGCCCAAATAAACCCTCCCTTCCTTAAGTTGCTTTTGTCAGTTATTTTTTCACAGTAATGAGAAAAGTAAGTAATACAACAGGCCTCATAGATCTGATTCATCAACTCTTGACAGTCTGTAAAGCCCTTCCTGGCTCCCCCCTTCTTCAATGGCTTCCCGGAGAATCTGTCATGACAGGGAAATTCACAGAATGAGCTGGTTTGTCTTCTCCCTTCCAAGGGTCACTCTATGTCAGTGCCTGCTGACCATTATCTTTAAGGTGATTATTTCTTACACCTTGCTGGGATTTTACAGTTATTTCAGGTGCAATGGGATCTTTAGGACTCCATTTTAGTTAGATGTGGACCCAGGGCCAACCATATATGAATCTTTTCTGGTTCATAAGTCCCAGCACACAAAGGGGTGATTAATTTATGCTGCATTGGTTGGTTTTGGTTAAATAATTGACTTTGTAGGGCTTTTCCGCCCATAAATGATCATAGGGGCAATCTCTGAACTTCCAAGAGAATGGGAGCTTCAAGGTCAACTTGCCCTGCCTTCTGAGTTACTTAGAGTCATACTGTGAGGCCAAATTCTGTCCTCTGTGACAAAAGCTTTTAAAAAGCACAAAGCCATCTGGTATAAAATAACTGCCTCTGCGTTCTTGCCTTTGTTGCCATCATCTATAGAACAGGGCTGGAGGGATGCACAGCAGGAGGTGAAAGCAGGAAGTCTGAGCCCCAGTTCTGCCACTGAATAGCTGTGTGACCTCAGACAACTTACTTACTCTCTGAATCTGCATAAAATGGGAAGAAAATGCCTCTCTCCAAGAGTGGTTAGAAATTCAAAAAAAAACAATATCATTGCTTCATGATGTACCTAGAGCACAGTGGGTCCTCAAGGAATGGTTCTTATGTTGTCATTGGATGAGGGGAAGGGCCCTCCTACCACCAACCTTGGAGGACGCTATGACTCAGAGAGTTGGTAGATTGCCTCTGGGTTTCCAGTTCTCATAAGTAACTTCTTATAAAGTTTATCTCAGCAATAAAAACAGACAAGTGAGCATGGGGAGGGAATAGATCAACCAACTTCTGAGTCGGCTGTCTCAGGAGTTAGTGGCGTGGCAAAAACTCTCCTCCAGCTTTGGGGGTGTGAGCCCCTTCAGCACTTGCTTGCATTTCCACCCCGAGCTGCCTCACTAGTTCCTTTAATAAGCATTGAGGAGTCAGTTCCCTCATGGTTACTTTGAGTCAATGAAAATATGCCACTTCCTCTCACTGACACCCTTTAAGGCCCTCTATAAGCTATTCATTATCCCTGGAATAAAACCCAGTTGTTTACCTTGTCCTAAAAGTCCTACTTGACCTGACTTAGCCTTAAGCTAATTTTCTCTACCTTCTCTCTTGAGTGCTATGGTTTTGAACACCAAACCCCTTCCTTCTTCATAGGAGATATCTGTCCCCAGTGCCTGGCAGGTTCTTCTATATGATTTCTGTATGTTTCCTTGGTCTCATCCTTCAGGTCTTGTTCAAGTGTTAATTGCTTTTACTTTTTAAAAAAATTACATTTATTCTCTTTCTCTCTCTCTCTCTCTCTCTCTCTCTCTCTCTCTCTCTCTCTCCATGCACGTGTGTATGCCATAGTATGCATGTGGATGTCAGGGCACAACCTGAGGGAGTCGGTTTCTTCCTTCCCTTCTATCATGTGGGTACCAGAGATTGAATTCAGGTTGCCAGGCTTGGCAGCAAGTGCCTTTACCAGCTAAACCACCTCACTGGGGCAAGTGTTAATTGCTTTAACAGCTCTTCCTTGGGTATTGAATCATTGATTTGACAGAAGCCATTATTACTTCCATCTTATAGGTGACAGAAGTAGGGTTGGAAAAATGACCTAATGTAAGACCTGAAAGCTGGAAAGATGTGAATTTCCAGTTGATGTGAGAGCAAGTGGCTCCCATTGTTTCATAGGAAGCTGCTTATTTATCAAAGCATTTTTCTTTTGGGAGAGTCATTTTAGGATCAAACTGATGATTCTTTAACTCTTTACTTTCTAAAGAAAATTACCTCCTCTTTACTTTTTTTTTTTTGCAATACTTGGTGAAGAATTGATATTAGTGCTTTTTAAAAATGTTAAACTTTTATCATCTTCTAAGTTAGCATATTAGTTACTTTTCTTGATCATTACCTCCTGACAGAAACAACTGAAGGAAGTGTTTGTCTCATAGTTCATAGTTTGAAGGTATAGTCTGCTGTGGTGGGGAAGGTACGACTGCAGGAGCCTGAGGCAGCTGCTCACCGCACATCCACCGTCAAGAAGCAGAGAGAGATGGATGCTGGTGTCGAGGTTTTCTCTTTTTTAATGCAAGCCTGAACTCCACCCTTCTCCTTTTTATGCTGCCCAGGACCCCAGCCCATGGATAGTGCCATCCACATTTAAGGTGAGTCTTTCCACCTCAATGAACTTAATTTAGAAACTCTTTCATGGACATACCCACAGTCTGCTGGGTGACTCTACATCCTTTCAGTTGGCAATCAATATCAACCATCATATCTGGTAGGTAGATGCTCTGGGCTTTGAACTTGAATAATCCCAATGCAATCCAATGCCTACGGGTGCTGCCCATATTCAGGATGGGTCTTCCCACCTCAATTAGTACAATTTAGAAACTCCTTCATAGGCATTCTCAGTGGTGTGTTTTTTAGTTGACTCCAGATTTTGTCAAGTTGACAATATCAGTGACTGTAGTTAGCACACAAAGTACTAGGCTTCATTTGGCACTTACATGCACAGGTACCACTGTAGCTTGTTCTGATTTTTCCCTCTTCCACCATCCTCCCTCAAATGGATGCACTTTCAACTGCCCTAGGATGCACAGTCAAACTGTGTTGGAATAGGTGCAAGTGAACTTCCCATGATGTTAATCTTCTTTTCCTGCAGACCAGCACGTTTATAATTTCTCTTATTACAGACAAAATTACAAACAGCTTATGCTGTAAAAAGACAAAAATTGCCAACGCTAAACTTAGCTGCTTTCTAAAGCAGTTTGTGAAATAAAATGTGTACCTCCCCCTCCAAGATCAATCCAGTATAGTGGTAAAAATAGGTTTCAGTTCCAGACACACATACTATTTCCCTATACATGGGACTTATCGTGGTAGAACTCTGTCTGTTTCTAGCCTCACCCACACCTGGACACCTCTTCCCATTTCCCCTTTCCTAATGTTGAGACATGATTTGAGTTTAGATCATCAGTGTGATGTTGAACAGAGAAAGGTAGTCATGGAATGTCCTTGACTTCCAAAGATGCTGGGCTTTCCAGGAGGAAGTCAGAGCAGGGGCATTGGATTGCATTGGGATATATTCAAGTTCAAAGCCCAGAGCATCTACCTACTAGATATGATGGTTGATATTGATTACCAACTGAAAGGATATAGAGTCACCCAGCAGATTGTGGGTATGTCAATGAAGGAGTTTCTAAATTAAGTCATTGAGGTGGAAAGACTCACCTTAAATGTGGGTGGCACTGTCTGTGGGCTGGGGTCCTGGGTAGCATAAGAAGGAGAAGGTGAGCTGAGGACCACTGTCCGTTTCTCTCTGCTTCCTGACTGCAGATGTGATGTGAACGGCCACTCCACTCTTGCTGCCATGCTTTCCTTGTCACGATGGAGTGTACATTCAAACCATGAACCAAAATAAACCTTTACTTCCTTAAGTTGCTTTTGTCAGGCATTTTGTCACAGCAAAGTGAAAAGCAACTAGCACACCAAGTAAATGAACTCTGCTAGCAAATTTCATTTTTTAGCCTTGGCATCCTTTCTCATCTCTACATCATTGGTCTTAGAAAAGACATAGTAAGCAGTGGAAGCTGGTCCAAAGCACACAGACTGCACGTTAGGAAGGTTGACTCTGGCCAAATTGCTTATATTATTAGCATCTTGTTCAAGCTCATCTGTGAAATTGAGGTGCTAACTAAAGCTTTGTCTCTAGGTTGCTGTATTGATCACATAATCAATAATCAAGACCTTTTAACCATGGGTGGAAGACAGAGCTCCACCAATATTATTACCATTGTAGCTGATATCAAACTTCCTCCAAAATACCAACACATGGAGCTTCTGGTTCTTGCTTATTCCTTAATCTCCATTTTCCTAGGTTTCACGATCTGTCTACATTGCTGAGTTAGAAAGGTATTTGATGACAGAGGCTAGTTCTCCCTAAACCTGGTCTGATGGTTTTGGTTCTCTAGTGTTACTTTGTTTCCCCTGCAAGCAGACCCCCACATGACTTGCCTCAAATACCCTTCAGACATTCCTTTATATAATCAGATGCCCAGTATCTGCAAATATGCAAATCAGAAACATAAGATGCAAATTTATTAGAAAGCTTAAAATTAAAATATTTAACATGAGTTAGGTATGGTGATCACCTACTTGGAAGGTAGAGACAGCAGGATCTTTTTTAGTTCAAGGTCACCTGGGCTACATAGTAAGACCCCACCCCCCAATCTCAAAACAAGCAAGCGAGCAAGCAAGCAAACAAGCAAATACAGTAAGGACTGGAGAAGATATAAAAGCAGTAGTATGGGGGGATAAAGTTATATAACCATTTTGGAAAAGTATATCTGTTAAATTTTTTGAACACATATTCTCATAAGACCCAACAATTCAATTTTTAAGAGTTTCCCAACGTGAAATTAAAATGGAAATACATGAACATTCATAGCAGCTGTATTTATAATAGTTCCAAATTGAAATCAACTGAGATGTCCATCCATGAACAAATAGTACTCTGTTGTTCCAGGGAACATTCTACTATAACATGGATCGATCTCAAAGACATTTTAGGAATACTGACATTAAAGAGAAAGTACTATGTGAGTTCACTTATGAGAAGTTCTAGAATAGGTGGAATTGTGTATGGTAACAGAAAGAGTATCAGTGATTGCTTGGTTGAGAGTTGCAGATTCATTTTGAAAGAGTACCTGGCACTTTCTGGGGTGATAGAAGGTTCTATGACTTAATGAACATGATGCTTGTAGAGGAATATAATTAAAACAAAAATGTCCTCCCAACTCAGAGAGAGAGAAGATAAAGAACAGTAGACTGAAAGATAGAAGAGATAAGACAGTTTCACTACTGAAGAAGCATTGAGTCAGTGTGGTGTGCATTGTGGGCAGTCTGCTAAGAGTTTGCAAAGACAGGGAGAAACCCCTCCTTCATTCAGCCCAGCAGGTGCAACCCACCACATGCAGAAGCATTTGTCTCACATAATTCATCTGGGGTTCACTTAGTAATTGGGGTGGCCATCTGCATTTGCTAATTGGCTTTAACCAAAGGGAAAACAAACATCTCACAGGTCCATGACAGGACACAGTTCTGTAACTTGGAGGTAGGTATCAGCTCCACCTTGGAGTCAGGACCTTACCTTCCACAGGGAGTGGTAGGTGGAGTGCTATCTTCCTTGATGATTGTGTTCTGAATAGATGGCTCCCCGGTTCTGGGAGACCATCTTTGGGTCCTCATATGGAAAAAGGCTTAATTAGATTTTTAAAATATTTCTATACATTTTAAAGGACAGAAAGAGCTGACCAAAAGTTTGTTGGATCCTCCTTGGTGGATTCTACACCCAGGAACTTAACCAACCATATATGGACAATATTTGGGAAAAATATCTGAACATACAAACATACACATAGTTTTTTGGTCATGATTATCTAAACAGCACACCAGAATAACTATTTACATAGGAGTGACATCATATTAGGTGTTCTAAATGATCTTGTAATGATTGAAAGTATAAGGGAAGGGGAGGGTAGGTTATATGCAAATATGACATTTTTTCCTTTTTT
>NW_008335297.1:6391832-6418362 GCF_000622305.1 Nannospalax galili | reverse complement strand
CCTTTTTGAGACAGGGTCTCCCTGTAGCCCCAGTTAACCTGGCACTTGCTATGTAGATCAGGCTGGCTTTGAACTCTCAGAGATCCGCCTGCCTCTGCCTCCCAAGTGCTGGGACTAAAGGCGTGTGCCACCATGCCGGACTCACATCATTTTGCAGAAAGAACTTCATTTGCAGATTTTGTTATTTGGTACATGGTCGGGAGATCCTGGAACAACTAACCATACCAAGATACCAAAGAGTAAGTAACTATACATGCTTTTTTTTTTTTTTTTGTCTTTTTGAGACAGGGTCTCCCTGTAGCCCGAGCTGTCCTGGAACTCACTATGTAGACCAGGATGGCCTTGAACTTACAGAGATCCACCTGCCTCTGCCTCCCAAGTGCTGGGACTACAGGCATGCGCCACCTCGCCTGGCTTATAAAAGATTTATTATTATTATTATTATTTTTAAATATTTTATTTATTATTTTATTTTATGTTTATGCATGTATTGCCTGCATGTAGGTAAGTGCACATGTGTTGTGCAATGCCCGTGGAGGACAGAAGATACTGTTGGATCCCCTGGAACTGGAGTTATGGACAGTTGTTAGCTGCCATGTGGGTGCTGGAATTCGAACCTGGGTCTTCTGCAAGAACAGCCAGTGTTCTTAACTGCTGTGCTGTCTCTCCAGCTCCCTATTTTTATTATTTTTTAATTGTGTGTGGGGGTGGGTGTGTGTGTGCTTCAGTGCAGTACTGTTGGAAACCAGAAGTGGGTGTCAGATCCTCCAGCACTGGAGTTACAGGTGATTGTGAGCTGTCAGATATGGGTGTGAGCAACCAAACTCTGCGAGAACAGGATGCATTCTTAACTTCTGAGTCATCTCTCCATCCCTGACTACACACGGTTTTTAAAGTAAATGTTCTAAGAAGATGGTCCTCTCTACAGGGAGAACGAAGCTTATTTTTCATTTGTATTTGCCCTCATATAAGTAAATATGTTTGTCCTAGTTCTTAAGCTAGATACTTATTCTGTACACCTCTTGTATGAAAGCTATGCTAAAGATGAATTAAAGCATGTCACTGTCATCTGGAACACTTTCTGCTCTTTTGTGGGACATTTCCTGTCCTTTTCTTGAAATAGTCACAAATTTCTCTGAGTTATTTTTGCTGTCATAACAGTGTAAGAAAAATTATAGTGAGTTATACCCAGGTTAATACAACTCAAATTAAAGAAATCCTCTTAAATTTTTGTGATAAGGGAGCCTAATTCCTCCCAGGAACAGAAGAAAAAAAATGCGATTCAAAGGGAATTTAGTAAAGAATATTAAAGTAATTTAATACCTTCCGTTCTATGAAGCATATTTTAAACTGGGACTTTTATTTCTCTCTCCTCCTACTCCCTCCTTCCAAAAATAGTAATTTAGTCTAATATAGCCCATGTTTTGCCAGGCATTAAACACATAATGATGAGAAAAAACACAGGCATGATCGCTGACCCCATGGAGATTCTAATCTGGCAAGGTAGCCAGGAACGGAATAACTATACTAATACTTATCAGTTTATTATTAAAAACTCTCTATGAAATGGTTCCTACAGGTCCATGTTGTTTATTTCTCATCTGGTGATGCTGTTTCGGAGGCTTTGGAACCTTTAGGAGGTGGGGCCTAGCTGGAGGGAGAAGGTCAGTGGGGGATGATCTTTGGGTCCATGGGGGCAGAGTAGTCACAACCAAAGATAACTAGGTGTCAGTGGCCAACTTTGTGTTGCAGGATGTCTGGGTTCTTCCTTTTCTCTTGGTTTCTGATGAGAAGCCTTGGAAGGGTGTAGCTGTATAAACAGCCTGTGTTGCTTTTGTAAGACTGATCATTCCTGCTTCTGTAGACATGCTCATAATCTAACTGAACTCAGCAAAAGGGTGATTTGCTCTCCTCTTTGTCACATGAATCAGAGGTATCTGTGAGTTAACCTGGCACAGTCTCACGGGATACAGGAGTGATTTATAAAGAGCACAGAAACATAACCATCTCTGTGACCTGACATGTCTCACACCTCTTTTTATTCGTCACACAAATTAATCTGGATATGTCATTTAAACACAACAGCTACGCTTGCTCACAGGGATGAGGAGGGGTGACATGGAGGTGGTATCTGTGTTCCAGGCTTGGAGAGAGAGCCAGGCTAAACTTCTCTCCCTCTTCAGTTTCAATTTATTTGCTCTAGTACTACATTATTTTATGATTGTTAAAGGATATTCATTGCTTTGTAGCCATTTTAAGTTCAGAAGAGTAGGATAGTAGTAGCTACTTCTGAAAAACATGTCACAGGTGTAATGGAGTAAGAAAGGGCCTCTGTTTTCTGTTTTCCTCAACCGCTCTTGTTGTAGCTCCATTTCGATTACTGTGATAAAAATACTCTGACAAAAAGCAATGCGGGGAAGAAAGTTATTTATCTTACAATTCCAGATTACAGTTCATCATTTTGGGGAAATCAAGGCAGGAACTCAAAGCACCTAGTCACATTCGCAGTTAAGAACACGAAGTAAATGCATGCACGCCTGCTGCTTGACTACTCCAGGACCTAAACCCAGGAGATGGTGCTGTTACCCACTTTTAGGCTTGGACTTCCCACATCAATTAAAGATAAAAAAGACAGTCACCTACAGACATGCCCATGGATCAGCCACCTCTAGACAATCCCTTGTTAAGAATGTCTTCTTAGGTAAATTTAGATAATGTCAAATTGACAAAACTAATAGTTATAACAATTATAGCTCCCCACCTTAATTTTTGAGACAGGGTCTCTCATTGAACCCGGAACTCACGATTTGCCTAGGCTGGCTGGCCTTCAAGCCTGAGTGGTCCTCCTTTCTGGGCCTCCCCAAGGACTGGGGTTACAGGTGCACACTATTATGCCCGGTGTTTTACGTAAATGCTGAGAATCCAACTAAGGTCCTCATGCTTGAGCAGCAAGCACTTTACCAGCTGAGCTATTTCCCCAGCTTCTGTGTTTCCTTTTTAATTGGCCATTGGTTTATACTAGTTCTGCCTCAGATCAGTAAAAGAGAGACCTTGCATTGTGGTGTAGTTTTAACTAGATGTGGCTTTCATTGCAACACTATTCACAATGGCCAAATTATGGTAGCAGCATGCATGTCAATCATCAGATGAGTAGATAAAGAGAATGCCGTGTGTATACACAATGGAGTTTTATTCAGCCATGAAGGATACAATTAAATCATTTACAAGAAAATGAATGGAACTGGAAACCAACATGTTAATATAGTTCAGACAAATTTGGGGAGATAAACTGTGTATGTTTCCTGTTATATATGGAAATCTAGATTTTTATAGTATGTAAGATGTGAAAGTGATGGAGACTATTGCTGACAGCCAATCAATACATAAGTTTCCTTCTCACTGTAACTCAGTGCCTAAGGTGTAAAAGACATGTGCCACTTCCCTTTGAGGTCCAGATTTTGAGGCTTGAACCTACTGGATCAGGCTGCAACCTAAATAATACCTGCTTCCAGAACATTCTCGGTGTTCTGCCTGATCTTTTCCATCGCACATCAACCCAAAAGAACCAATTCTTAATCTTTTCATCAAACTATTTTTTAAAAAAAATTTATTGAGAATTTCATATAGGCATATAAGCATATAAGATGTTTTGATCAAATCCATGCCCACTCCCTCCCCTCCAACTCCTCCTGTATCTCCCCATAACTTTTTTTTCTGATAACTTCATATACTCGTTCTTCTTTTTTTTTTTAATGGGGCTTTTTGCTACTCTAACATTCCCCCATCTGAAGAGGTAACTCTAAAATCTTTTAAAGATTAGATAAGAGCTCCCAAATACTTTCTACATTTTTGGCCTTTGGGAGTGTGTTGCTAAGAGGCCCAAGGACATGGAGTTTAACACGGAGAACCACAACTGGCCAATATGCAGAGAGTAAGGCTTCCGACTGCTTATCCCTGAAAAGGACACCTATCTTGCATCTAACCAGCACAGCAGTGTTTGATAAGGGCTGGATCCAACAGTGGGTAGAAAGTTATTTACTTGGAATGGGATAAGGGAGAATATCTGTCATCTATCTATCTATCTATCTATCTATCTATCTATCTATCATCAATCATCTATCTATCTATCTATCTATCTATCTATCTATCTACCTACCTAGCTATCTAATCTATCATCTATCAATCATCTATCTATCATCTATCTATCTATCTATCTATCTATCTATCTATCTATCAATCAATCATCTATCTAATCATCTATCATTTATCTAACTATATTGGAGTGCAGAAATTTGGTTTGGTGTTTGTAAGGGGGGTGCAAATGTGCAGATATGGTACGGGAAGTGATCTAAACATGATCAAAATGTATTATATGAAAATTACAAAAATTTAATAAAAATTAATAAAAATGGAGTTTAAATGTTTGTCAATATTTTTAAAAGTGAGGTCTATTCATAAGGATGGGCATTTTTGAACAGCATAAAGGGAAAAACCTGGTAAAAAAGCAGGTTTGCATTCTGTGGGAAGCATTTCCCAGGAACAGACCTGACCACTTCCACCTGATAGCACCACCCCAGTTTCTTACTGTCCTGCATTTCCCTGTTGTGTCCTGAGCACTGCTTGTCTATGTGTTCAACTCTTGTTTTTAGGCTTGTGAAGCTATTTCGCACTGATTGAAAAGTTCCATCCTGGAGGGAAGAAGGTAGCTCCTAAACTCAGAAAGCTCATGAAACTTACCAGACTCAGCCCTAGCCTATCCCAGTGGTTCTAAAAACAGAACACAATCTCTGAGGGAGAGGAGGCTTTTCACTGGAGCTGCCTGGAAGCTGTAAGGGGGCTCCAGGGATGCAGCTTTTTTGAGCTGTCACTCATGCTTACAGATTTTCCATGATGCAGCTGCATTTGCATCAGCCGTGCTCCTGTTACTAACCCCAATATACTCTGGGTTACCAAGCTAGACCTGGGTATGTTTTTGATCTGTAATCAGTGTGCTCTCATGATCAATGTCTTCCCAGTAGAAGCCATGCACCAATAGGCGGGGTTGTTTCCCATCTTCACACTCTCCTGTTGTCTCCCTACTTAGTAGTTCTCTTAGTTTATTATCTTCTCTAATCTTCTCTCTAGGACCCTATTTCTTCCCGAAAACCTAAAAGCCGGTTCTTAGATTCCACCTAACTTCCTAGCTGTGCTTTTGGGGTGAGTGGAAATCTGATATCATTCAGATGCTCTGCCAGACAGGAAGGAAGGAAATGTCCAGTTAAGTCTGGGAAACAACTCTTAAGTCAGCACTTTCTTTGAGCACCAGTAACCATCTTTCAGCACAGTTTCAATTTGTCTTACTATTATGGGACAGTTAAGATGATACCAGGAGGTGCAGGAAGCAGGTTTGTTTAGGCTGCAGCCTTGCTCCGTAGAGATTCCTGAGCCCTGATTAAGTGGAGTACATACATTTTATAGGGTTCCGTATTCAAAGCTTTGTACATATTCAAAAGTATCACAGTAGGGATCCAGTCCTATCTAGCTGTGCCGGGGTCCTAACCACAAACTTGCCAGCTGAACTTTATTGACAGAGACACAGAGAGAAGACAAGGATTAAATTCCAGATTTTCCTTAAATATTCCATTTGGCCCTGTGTCATTAACTTTGGGTGAGTTTATCTTTTGCCCGTCTTTCCCATTCCCACTCTCTTACACCACCACAGCAACTTCTGTTTATGTATTTGAGACTGGAGCTCACTATGAAGCCTGGGGGAGCTTGAAATTACGATCGTCTTACTTCAGCTCCCTTAGTGCTGGGATTACAGGTATGTACCATCTCATGACCAGCACAGCAGTGTGTGGTACCTGCTGGATCACAGCAGTGGGTAGAGTTTTTCACTTGGAATGGAGTAAGGGAGAAAGAAATCTCCATTGTGCTACTTTGGAAAACATAAAAATATTGCAAAACAGAAAAATAATTTCAAAATACAGCACAAAGAATCATCCACTCCAATACTTTTCAAAATATCTTTTCTCTCTATAGCTGAGCCAAAAGTAATTAAATTTTGCATTCTGACTATTTTGCTTGTCTCTGTGAAATACTTATTTCCTTATAATATTAAAAATGCTCATTAACACAATTCTAAGAACCACATCACAACCCATCATGTTAATGAACCATCATTTGTTTAACCAGTGCCGTATGACTGACCAGTTGGGTTGTTTCCCGTTTCCTATACTATAAATAATTTTGTACACAAAATTTTGTATTTTGGAATAGTTTCCTCTGATATTTTCTGAAAGGAGGATGTCTAGATTAAAGAGTTGCTGAAGGTCTTGATATATTTGCCAAGTTGATGTTCACATTTTGGTGTTTATGCAAATATCTTAGTTGTATAGTTGTACTGATACTGTGATAGTTTGGTACAGTTTCCAAGAGACTACAAGCAGGATGGGGAGGGAGGTGCTAGGAAGAGGGATAAGGGATGCTTGGACTAATCTGTTTGGGTTGTGTGTGTATGTATTAATATGTGTATCTACAAGGGTATACTGTTCCACCTGTACGTGTGTGTGCACGTGCATGTGGGGGCCAGAGGTCAATGTCAGGTGTCTTTCCTCAACTGTTCTCCACATGCTTTTTTGAGACGGGGTCTCTTGCTGGATCTAGTGCTCACCAATTTGGCTAGACTGGCTGTGATGGTTTGAATGAGAATGTCCCCCATAGGCTCCAAGTTGGACATTTTGTCCTTAGCTGCTGGTGCTGTTTGGGGAGGTCTTAGAAGGTGTGACCATGTTGGAGGAAGATCTTAAGCCTTGCCAGATCTTGAGTTGCTCTCTTGTTTCCTGTGCCTGCTTAAAGATGTTAGATCTTAGCTTCCGCTCCTCTTCCAGCCTCCTTTGCCACCATGCCTCCCTGCCATGATAAACTTTTGTCCCTTGGAACCATAAGCTCAAATAAACTCTTCCTTCTATAAGCTGCCTTGACCAGTGTTTCCATCATAGCAACAGAAAAGTAACGAATACACTGGCAGACCAGTAAGCCCTAGCGTTCTGCCTGCCTCTGCTTCCTCCTGCTTGGAATACAGGTGTGCCTATGTGCTAGACTTTTTAAAAATGTATTTTTATTGGATTTCTGTATATTTCAAATATAACATATTAATTTGACTTTTTTATGTGGGTTCTGAAGGGCAATTGAGCCATCTCCCCAGTCCCTGAAATTTTATTGAACGGGAAGGACAACCAAGTTCTGTGATTTCCCACGGAGTGCATTTTATTCTTGGCTAAATGCTTTTCTGAAATTGGTTTTTTTGTTGGTCTCTTCCACGGCAAGGCTCTTAGCCAAAACACACATGTCAGGTTGCTTTAAAAGTCATTCCAGGGCTGGAGAGATGGCTCAGCGGTTAAGAACACTGGCTATTCTTGCAGAAGACCCAGGTCCAAATTCCAGCACCTACATGGCAGCTAACAAATGTCTATAACTCCTGTTCCGGGGGAACTGACAGCCTCTTCTGTCCTTCATGGGCATTGCATGACATGGGTGCACTTACCTACATGCAGACAATGCATGCATACACATAAAATAGAAATAATAAATAAAATATTTAAAAGTAACTCCATTTCTCCATGCAAATCTTTTAAATTCCATTTTTATTGACTAATGGTATTTTTTGTATATTAATGGGGTACAGTGTGACACTTCAATACACGGACTGTGTATATTGTGGAATGAAGTGATCTAATTAAATAACACGCAGTCACCTCATAGGCACATTTCTTTGTGGTGAGAACATTAGAATCCACATTCTTAGGAATTTTTAGATGTAGAATACTTATTATTAACTATAACCATAGTCACCTTGCTTTGCAACAGATCACCAGAACTTAGTTCTCTTGTCTCAAATACACTTTGTACCTCTTGACCAACATCTCCCCCCACACATCCTACTTTCCCCCAGGCTTGGATACTCAGCATACCACCTTTTAAAAATGTACTTTTATTGAATTTGCACATAGTGTGTTCTGATTATTGCCACCTCTACCTTTTCTTACCTCCCTTCCATCTCTACTCCCCCCAGTAGATTTCCCAGCTATATGTCTTTTTGTTTTGCTTTGTGACCCACTGAGTTTAACCAGAGTCATCTGTGTGACCGTGGGTTTGGAACTCTCCATTGGAGCCTGGTGGGATATGGAACTGAAGTGTGTATGGAACTGAAGATGATGAGCGGCCTCTCTTGGAATCCATCAGTAGCTAATAGTCCAGCAGGAAGATTTAGGGACCTGTGGATCCCTCCCTGACCCATGATTAACCACTGACAGGCCCAATCTTGTGTCGTCTCATTGCAGGCTGCAACTGCTGTGGCATCGTGACTGCACTCGCTGGGCCATGTCTGAATGGCAGCATTTCACAGTCCTTTTCTGTATCCTCCTGCTCTTACATTCTTTCTTACCCTTCTTCAGCCTTAGAGGTCATATAGTTGTCCTGATTGGGGCTGAGCATTGTACTTTTTATTCCTATGAGTTTGCATTTTAGATTCTGCATATAAATGAGATCATGTATGCCTGGCATCTTTCACTTCATATAGGATCCTCTGGATTTATCCAGATTGTCTTAAATGACGTACTCATTCTTTGCAAATGCTGAATAGTATTGCATTATGTATTTACCACACTTAAAAAATGTATTCATCAGTTGATAGGTACTTAGGTTGTTTCTAAATCTTCACTTTTGTGAATAATCCTGCAGTGAATAAGGGAGGACAGGTGTCTTTTGACATACTGATTTCATTTCCTTTGGATATATGCTCTGAAGTCTGAATAGAAATAAGCCCTTCTCCCTCCCTTCCTTCCTCCTCTCTTCCTTCCATTTCCCCCTCCTTTCTTCCCTCCTTCCCTCTTCCTTCCTTCTCCCCTTCCTTCTTTTTGTGCTTCATAATGAACACGTACTGACTGCATACCATGGGCTAGGTACTGTGCCTGGGATTTTACATCATTTTCCATTTAATCTTATCACAACATTATCAGTGGTTATGAACATCCAAATTTTATGACTGGGAAAGCCAAATCTTATAGGGTTATCTAGTATTTGGCATGCTATGTTCTTGGTAGATGAGCAAAATAGCTACATTCAGCTTTTATTTCATGCCTATGATGGTCCGGCAAGTTCCTAACTAGACAGCTTGCTGGTCAGCCTGTATTAGGTTCACTAATCGTGGCTACTCTTGTTCTTTTATCTGGTATTTGGGTGACCCTGTGAGTCTGCTGAAAAGGATTCTGTGTTAGTCCAAAATTTTGTCTGTGTAAGAAATATTTGAGAGAAACTGTTAGAAGAGAAAAGATTTATTTTACTCATGATTTCAAAGATTTAAATCCATCATGATGGGGAGGATGTGGTGGAACAGAGCAACTCATATCATGGTAGCTAAGAGGCAGAGACAATCTTTGCTGGTGGGGCCCCCTATTTTCATCCTTTTATTCTATCTAAGTCTTCAGCCTATTGGAGAGCGCCACCCACCCTAACCCTTTAGATTAATTGTCCCTGGAAGGGCCATCACAGAAATGACCAGAAGTGTGCCTTACTAAATCTCCTAGGTGCTTCTCAGTGTAATCAAGTTGGCAATCAAGACAAGCCATCACATATCTCTTTTGGTCTCCTTGAGGACAGAGTCTGAGTGTTATCATTTCTATATTTTCAATACCAGAACTTCATAAACATTTATGAAATAGTTCCCCTGGGCTACCTTGTAGTTCACTTACCATGTACTTCTAAGCCTCCTCTTGTTGTTGAAAGTCTACAGCTTCCTGTTCAATAAAATGTCTGAGAGTTTTTAAGGTCCTTTGCAAACAGTAGAAGATGAAAGAAGGATACGTTTCTGCAATTAGTGTGATCTTAAGAGTGAGATACTGACAGTCACATCTCAGTTCTCAAGGGTTACAGCATTTCCTTCTTGGCATCTGTGAACACATCTCAGATCCTTCTATTTCAGGGGCATAGAGAAGTTGGAGATGGGTGAAATGGTTGTACAAGGGATTTTAATTTCCTTCCTAGATTTCTCTTTGCCTTTTCCTTGAAGGATCTGAATGAAGCTAATGGGACCAGGTAGATTCCCCTAGTGCCTGATAAAAAGTAGTTGAAATGAGAAAAGTCCAAGTTTAGATTCAAGATCTTGCTGGTGTGATGCTAGAAAAATTACCCAGTCTTTCTGAGACTCGGTTTCTCTATATCTAAAATGAAACAGTGATGCACTTGGGCTGCAGTTCAGTTGGTAGAGTGCTTGCTTAAGGTCTATGAAGCCCAATCCCCCAGCACTACATAAATAGGATGTGGTGACAGATACCTATAATTCTGACAGTTTGGAAGTAGAAACAGGAGGATCAGAAGCTCAGTGTCATCCTAGGACACACAGAGAGCTCAAGGCCAGCCTGAGATACATGAGACTATCTCAAAACATAAAATAAGACAATACTGTGTATATTAAATTATTGCTTTCAGATTTTGATATAATGCATGTAATTTATGTGATGGAGTTCTGAGATCAATTATTGGTATCACTATCATTATTCATGAGACATATCTCTGTGTTCGTGTTTTTATTATTCTTTTTACTGCAGCACTCCAAATATTTTTTTCCTCTAGATAATGGAAGTTTCTGTGGAGGGGAAGCTTCTACCTCTCCATAGGTATTCAAACTAAATTTTCCTTTCTTTTTTCCATACTTCCTGCTAGAGAATTCTTGAGCAATATGTAAGGAGATGATTAAAACATTTACATTAACATTAACATAATGCTGTGGCTGATGGTGTTATATCACAGAAGAATAAACAAGGTCTAAGAATAAAGAAGACAGAAGGTGGAATTTAAATAGAGTGACCAGAGCAAGCTGTTCAGAGGAGGTGACCAAGCAGTGACCCAAGAAACCTAAGGAAGTTGCCATACGGATACATTTGCTGCAAGCATGTTCTATGTTGGCAGAAGAAAAAGCACAGAGGAACTGAGGGGGAGTAGGGATGCTGGATTCCAGGTGATTTAGTGGATTGAGTAATGCATAATGATATCAGAAATGTGGTTGGTTAGGGTCTTGGGGGTATATGGTAAGGACTTAGCCCACATATGAAGAGGAACAGGTGTAGGGTTCTGGAAAGCTAGAGCTGTGGTGTGCGAGCAATATGTTAGCTGCTGACTCAAAAGCTGATGCATAGAGGGTAGTGGAATGATGTCTGAACCACCCAAAGACTCTTAGAGTGGCTCAGGTAAAAGATAAACAGACAAAGCCACAATGCTTGATTTTCTCCCAGAACTTGAAGGTAAGGCCCTATTGCTGAAGACAGGCCACACTTCAGACACTGGACTTGGAGCAAGCACAGAGCTGGATGTGACCTGGAAGCCTCTTCCCTGAAGACTAGCTTTCATGGTATCAGAGGATACTATACAAGCTGACAAGGGTCCTACTCAGCTCTAAAGTCCAATAAACAACACTGACTAGCCCAGCAAACCATTGCTGCTGGTGCAATAGTGGCACTTTTATCTTGAGGGTAATGAACAGCTATCTAGTTGTAATTAAGGACTACTCAATGAGAGGGAACTCGTGTGTGGTACTGTAAACATAACCAAGTATACATGGCTGGAGAGGTCATAGATCCTAGAGAAAAATCATTTTTTTCCCACATCCTTAGACCAACGTAATTTCTTACTTTACTTTAAATATGCATTCTTATATATATACAGAGAAGTATATCCTTCACCTCTCATCAAAGAAACTTCTTTTTCCAACAGATGAAGAGTATTAAAAAAATACCAGGGCTGGTCAAATGCCGAGAGTAAGTATCTGTAAGATGCTTAACCCTAAGTGACAAATCTTCAATGCAACCACTGCACAGAGGATGAATAGATCTCTCAACTCTTGCCAGAGATATTTCCTTATACAGCAGGTGGTGATTAACACAGAAACCCACAACTGACCAGTGTACAGAGAACAAGAGGCCACAGAGTGCTTATCTCTGAATAGGACACATATCAAATTTCTGCTTCCCAAGGAATTATGGTGAAAGAGGGGGCATAAAGATTTTAAAAGCCAGAGGGGTGGATAACCACAAGGAAACAAAGTCTTTCAATTACTCTTATGAACTCATAGCAATGATGACAATGTGCACAAGTCCCATGCAAGCTAAAACCAACCTAAGGAACTCTTGGCAATTGGTGGCTGCTCCGAGGGAGAAAGACAATGTCTTCCAAGGATGGGACCACAGTGGATATATATACTCATATATATATGAGTATACTAAATTGTGGAAACAGTGGGGAAGGTGTAGATAGGTGAGGGAATCTGAATACCACCAAACTATATTGCATAAAAATTACAAAAATTCAAAAATAAAATAAAAAAGGGGGGAAAAAGACAAAGCTGATATAGTGGTGAATGCCTTTCATTTGAGCGCTGGAGAGGCAGAGAGAGATGAATCTTTGTGACGCTGAGGCCAGTCTGGTTTACATAGTGAGTTCTAGGCCAACTGGGGTTATAGGGAGACCATGTCTAAAAAAAAATCCAATAAACAAAAAACAAGAAAAACCAACAACAACTCAAGTATCAAAGGACAAGAATTGACTTATACTGTACTGTGGTGGTGATAAGAAGTGGTTAGGTGTATGTATGATATTTATTACTGAGAGAGGGAGAGAGAGAAAGAGAGAGGAGATGGAAAGTTGTTGCTGTTGCTGCTACTGATGGCATTTATGGGTGGGTGTTTATGGGAAAGTCACAGAAACATGACTGGACTCAGAATCACATCACAGATGAAGGTAGAAAAGGTTCATCAGGGCTATGGTCAGTCTAGGCAGCTTTGATATTCATGAACTCAGACAACTGGAAACACTGTCACACTGCATCTGCCCCCAAATGCAATGTGATTTCAGCAACCGTATAAGTGGCTGCCGTTGTTATTGCTCACTGAGAGGACAATTACAGCCGAACACCTTGGAGAAAGCTATCCCATCTCCGAGTTTGCTAATTCCATTTCTAAAATAGCTCTAAAGTCTTCGCTTGCTCATAGTGGGGATAATTAAAACTAATGAAGTGAATTTAGGGGCACACCTCAGAGACTGAGCCTGGAGAATCTGTCGGTGATTACAAACACGCTGTGGCTTCTTTGAAGGTAATTGTCTAACGACCCTTCTTCATTTGTATTCATGGAGAGAGGGAGCCATTTTCCTGGTAAACATTTCAGAGGAGCCATCACGTGCTACATTTCAGAATTTAGAATTTGTTCGTTACACTTTAAGGGTTCTAGGGCTTTACCTGCTGGTTACAAATGACTAAGCATGGGATGCTATATGCTACATGTTCTCACTCTGCAAATTATGAGTTTAAGTGATGAGAAGTTAGAGGAAGGGTTAAAGGGAGGGAAGAAAAAGCCTCACTTGTGTACATTTACAGTATACATATTTTAAAAATATATTTTATTTATTTATTTTTTATTTTTTGTATATGAGTGTATTTCCTATATTGTTAGTAGATGCACCTGTGTCATGCAATGCCTGCATTGGTCAGAAGAGGACGTCGGATCCCCTGGAAGTGGAGTTATGAACCCAGGTCCTCTGAAAGAGCAGCCAGTGCTCTTAACTGCTGAGCCATCTCTCTAGCCCCTACAGAATGAATATTTATTAAACACTTATTATATGCTAGGCTGTGCAACATACCAGGCTGTATTCAAGGTACTGATGACAGAGACATGAAACAAGCAAGGTCTCTCTTATGGATCTCTAGTCTAGTTAGCAGAAACCAAAATGAGAAAAAATATTAGTTGGTGATAAAGACAGTGCAACAATAAAAACAAGAAATGGGTCAGAGGGAGACGGTATGTCAAATCCTCGCAAAGGTTGTGAGTTTTACATGACAAGAGGGGAACAGATACCTGAAAATCAAAGGGAAGTCCTTCAATGCTAGGGATAAAGGACGATGGGGCCAATAGTCTGCATGGCTGGTGCAGAGTGTGGTAACACAAGCATGCACAGGGTAAAGTTGGGCGTAGAAAGGAAAGAAATGAGGCTGTGCTGGAAAGGTGGCTCAGAGATTTAGAGTACTGGCTGTTCCACCAGGGGATCTGAGGTTCCCAGAAGCTGTGTCAGGGAGCTCACAACCACCTGTAATTCTAGGCCCAGGAGATCCAATGGCTTCTTCTGGCATCTGTGGGCACCCCCCCCCCAACATATGGCATACATGCACATACATTTATTTAAAAAAAGGTCATTAGAAACCTTCTGATTGAGGGTCAACAGATCTGTTTTGTTCTCAGAGGCTTTTTGGTATTGAGTTAGGAATAAACTGTTGACAGGCAGAGTAAAGCAAGAAGATCCTGGAGGAGGCTTTAGCAGTGGATCCAGCGGCTGGACCATGATGCTGGTTGAGAAGATGGAAAACATGAATAGAGTCAGTCACTGGCTTGAAGGTGAAGTTGCCATGGCTTGATGAAGAGCAGAAGAGGAACTGAGATGGCCTGGCTAGTTCACTGGAGTGTGGTGGGCGAGGGGATATTCAGCGTGTTTTCAAGCTTTGGGCTTATGTGGCCAAGTGATGGTTGTGCTATGTGATGGGCTGGAGGGCAGCTAGGGGAGAGTAGAGAGGGAAATGGCTAGGATTCCTGAGTCTGAGTGTGGCTGTCCAAAGTATGGAGGTGCCAGTTCAGGTTGAAATAGATGATTACAGAAATGATAAAGGTACATCTCCATACAGATATGGACATTGGAGAGCACCGAGAGGAAGGAAGTGGAGAGGCTGTTACCTCTGGCCTTCTTACCCTTGGATCTCAGCTTCAAATCCACAGTCTTTGAGGTTCTCAGGACTCTCCTGTCTGCACCCTGTAGGACCCAGGGCAGACACTCAAGGTGTGTCTGCAAAGGTCCTGCCATTATTCTTAAATGGTTTCAATTCCTTGCTACTGAACTCTAGTTAAAGCATGCCTGTGTTATCATGTAGACCTGGGTTCAGATCTCAGCACTGCGACTTATTAGATGCAGGATCTCAGGCAAGAAGTACATCCTACCCCAGCCTTAGAGTTTTCCTTATTAAAATGGGCTTAACAGGAAGTCTTGCATCTTGGATCATGGAGATAATAAGAGACAGCCTTTATGGAGCATTAACTCATTATATAGGTGATTGTATTTAATCTTCAACACAGCTCTCTGAGGGAAGAAAAATTATTGTTTTTAATTCTACATATGAGGAAGCTGAGGTTCAGAGAGATGTTGTGCGGTGATTTTCTGAGTTGAAATATTCACTCCTGGAGGGAGGCTCATGAGACTCAAGTAGTAGAACCACGTCACACGTCTGGGAAAGTTGCACCTTCCTGATGCACAAGGAAGCAGTAAACAACTGCTGAAGGAGGAACGCTGCCCAGCTGCCCAGCAGTCTTGAAGAGACTCTTACCCTTTGAGCTGCCTGCAAGTTGTGCAAAGAGCATCAGGACTCTAGTTTTTGTGAGTGGTTACCCTTGCTGGGGTGGGCTTTTGCAGCTGACTTTGAGTCATCCATGCTTCTCACTTAGAGTTCTGTAAATAATTCCAATAAACTCATGCGCTCATCTAGTTGAACTTTGGTGAAATTGTTGCTTTGGTCTGTCATCAGTTCTCTATCCGGGCGTGAGTAGATGTTTGTTCATGTCTCCTCAGAAATAGGGTCACACAACATGAGGTTTTATCATTGGCCTAAAGCTCCACCACTAGGGGCTAGGACAGCGGAAGTAACTATCTAAATTCATATCACTAGTGAGTGACAGAGGTAGCAGTCACACTGAGCACTGTCTCCAGAAACTGAAACGTACTCGGTTTACAACACAGTGCTACACAGTAAAGGCCCCAGAGTAACAGTTGATGTGCTCTGTTGTTCCTGTTCTTATCCTCACCCCTACATGGAATATCTGCTTATGATGCTGCTTCCATTTTGACTCTACTTTCTCAAGGCCAGAGTGGTGACTTAGTCACAGCTGTGCCACCCATGCCCAGTATGGAGCATGCCCACCAGCAGGTGTGCAGAGGATGTTGCTTCAGTGGGAAACAGTGGCAAGACAGCTGGCTGTCCCTAAATGCAACATGCTTTACCAGTGCACAAGAGATGAGCCAGACACTTGGATCAATATTTCAGGAACTTCTTCTACCTCTGAGCTTCCCCCTCTGCAAAGAAAATGTCTCATCAAAACAGGAATTAAAGCAATAAGTTGTATTTGGCATCAGCCAAGTGCCCACACAAGTGCTAAACATAGCATAAGGGAGGAGAAAGACCATGAGGCAGAACAAGAAACTTCTCCTAATTCATTCTGTTGCCAGCATGCAAGACAGTGAACGTGTCATAGGCAGGACAATTAAATTGAAATATGGCCTAGCTAAGCAGAAGAGTTGTTTTAACGAGAAGGTCAGGAAAACCAATGAGAATCCTTTCAGGGAGGTGGGTGGAATTTGGTCCTTAAGGCTAGGTCTAATTATCTTAGCTGTGTCCATTTTAGAGCTGATAACTGGCCTAAAAAATAAGTCCCAGGTCCCCAGGCTCTAGTGACATGGGTATTTAATAATAAGAAGAATATGCAGGAGTGGCTTCTAATAACTTTGTAATAAGTGCAGGCCCTGAGACCAAGAATCATTTCATAGAATGATCAACGGTGTCTGTCTGCATCTCTAATTGTGGAATATGAATACCCATGAGGACTGTACTGGTTGGAGGGCTATCTCAGGGCAGGTGGATGGTGATGCTGTGGCTGTCCCTGTTTCCTACATCTCCTGAGATCTCTCCAGCCCTTCAGTGAAGTGGATGCTTGTCCTGAGGCAGAAAGGACCAAAGTGGTAAATAATTTCTAGTCCTTAGAGATGTGGGAATACAGAGTCAATGGTGAGGGGGTGTAAACTTGAGTGATACAGCCACTCCTTAGAATGAACAGGCAAATCATCCTGTGGGCCATTTGAGGAGACTCGGCCATACGTAGTCTCCATTGTCCTGGAATCATCATCCATTGCCATGAACCTCAAACTCCTAAGGCAATGTCACTCCTCTCCTCTTCCATCTCTACAAACTCCTGCAGAAGTTGGCTGTGGTAGGGCAGGGAGGAGTGGGGACAGTCTTACATAGTGCCTCCGTGGACCCGAGTCTATTTGGCATCAGTTACTTTTCCTGTTGCTGGGCTAAAATACCATGACAAAAACAATTTAAGGGAGAAAGGGTTTATTTTGGATCACGCTTTGAGAGCTCAGTCCACTGTGGTGGGGGAGTCAAGGGAGCAGGAGCTTGGTCATGTTGCTTTCATAGTCAGGAAGGAGAGAGAGAGAGAGAGAGAGAGAGAGAGAGAGAGAGAGAGAGAGTGCAGAGGGAAAAAAGGGGAGGAGGAGAGGGGGGAGAGAGGGAGAGGAATGTTGGTGCTGTTTGCCTTCTCCTCTGTCTAGGACCCCAGCCTATGGAATGGTGCTGCCACAGTTGAGATGAGTCTTCCCACTTTGATTAACCTAATCTAGATAATCCCTCATAGGGATTCCCAGAGGCTTGTCTTCTAGGTGAGTCTAGATTCTGTTGAGCTGACAATATTAACTAACACAAGGTTGAACTGTAAACTCCCCCTTTCTGCCTTATTTCCCTGCCTCGCTCCCACGTCACATTACACCATCATGGACTGCCATCCATTTTCTGCCCTCCTACACTTTCTGAGACAGGTTCCTCTGTAGCCCATACTAGCCTTGAACTCTCTATGCAGCTTAGGATGACTTTGATCTTCTTGCCTCTACATCCTGAGTATTGGATACAGGCATGTGCCACTACATCCAGTTTATGTGGTGCTGGGGAGCAAACCTAGTTTTGTGCATGATAGGAAAGCACTCTGTCAACTGGGCTATATTTTTGGATCTGTCCTTTGATCTTCTAGAATTTGAGAGTATCCAGGGATCTTACAACTTGGTTCAAGTTGCCATTCTGTAGAAGAATCTTTATTTCCAAATGGTAGTTTTCAGTTTCTTTTTATTTAAAAAAAAACCAAATGGAGTGTCATTCCTCTT
Organism: Nannospalax galili; assembly: GCF_000622305.1. NCBI lineage: Eukaryota > Metazoa > Chordata > Mammalia > Rodentia > Spalacidae > Nannospalax > Nannospalax galili. The sequence goes on along the minus strand of NW_008335297.1, from coordinate 6,400,365 downwards.
TGTTGTTTTTGAGACAGGGTCTCCCTGTAGCCCCAGCTGGCCTGGAGCTTGCTATGTAGACCAGGCTGGACTTGATCTCATAGAGATCCACCTGCCTCTGCCTCCTGACCATGCCTGGTTTCATTCCTTTTTTATTAGTGCATATTAAATGTATAAAATCAGGTTTCATTATGATATTTTTATACCCCCATAAAATGTACTTTGATCAATTCACCTGACTCATTCCCATCTCTTGTTTTCTCTCTCCCCTTCTTCTCTTCCCTTTCCTAATCCTTATTAGTCTACCTTCTACTTTTTCTTTTAGATTTTTCATCTGAGAGAAAACATGTAACATTTGTCTTTCTGAGTTTGCCTTATTTTGCTCTTAAAATAATGATCTTTGGCTTCATTTATTTTCTTACAGCTAACGTAATTTAGTTCTGTGTGGTTCAGTAATGCTCCCCCCTCTCTGTATGTGTATTTTCTTATCCATCCATCCATTTGTTGATACACCTAGCTAGTTCCATTGACTATGTGAATATTGCAGCAAGAAACATAGATGTTCATATTCCTCTGTTGTATGCTGACTTTGATTCCTTTGTGCCTGTTAAAGAATGGCTGAATCATATGGTAGATCTGGTTTCAGTTTTTTTAATGTATAAGTTACTTTCTGTTTCTATGACAAAATATTGACCAAGAACATTTGCGGGGAGGAAAGGGTTTATTTGGCTTCTACTTCCATGCCACAGTTCATTATTGAGAGAAGTCAGGGTGGGAACTCAAGGCAGGAACCTTGAGGCAGGAGGTTCCTGAAGTAGAGACCGAGGAGGGAAGATGCTTACTAGCTTGCTTCCAGCGGCTTGCTCAGTACCCTCCTTACGCATTCCAGGTTCTCATGTATGAATTATCAGTTTAGAAAATGCCTTACAGACATGGCCACAGGCTAATACAAAGGAAACAGTTACTCAACTCAAGTTTCCTCTTCCCAGGTGTCTCTAGCATGTGTGACATTGACAAAACTAAGCAGCACACTGAGGAATCTCCATACTGAGTTCCCTCGTTTACCTTCTCACCAGCAATACATAAGTGTTCCTCAAAATTTATAATTTTTTAGCACAGGAATCATTTTACAATTTGCCCTGAGGTGGGTGTTTTTTTTTTTTTTTTTTTTTTTTTTTTTTTTTTTTTTATCATCTTGACCACTTCTAAGACAGGGATTCCTAACCAGAGATGATTTTGATTCCCACCCTCAGTATGTCCTTATGGACATACCTGGGGACATTTTTTGGTTCTTGTTTTCATGACTCAGGGAGGATCACTACTTTCATCTAGAGGCTATAAATCTGTGTAGCCAATCCCACCCAGCAAAGGATTACACAGTCCCAAGTGTAAATAATCTTGAAGCTTAGGGATAGGGAACTCATCACGTGTTCCAACCCAGCACCACCAACAATTCCTTTTCAGTTCATTCTGGTTAGTACATATTAAAAAGGGCAGATACATAAAAGGCAGATTGCTTTGGCAAAAACTTAGGTAGAGAAAGTGGAGGTTGCACCATTCTGCATATTGGCAATGAGACTGAGGAACTTATTATGAGGGTCACTTAAAACTTTGAAACATTTGATTAAAGTTCTTTTTCATGACAGTATACAAATTTCACTGAATTTCTGGGACCAGAAGTCAGTATCTAAAATCAGAAGTGTAGTAGATGTTAGAATGAAAAGGATCAGAGAGGGAGAGGGGCAGCCTTCCTACGAACAAACAATGAAAGACATGTGGCCACAGATACATCTCTACAATGCAGAGAGTTGGGTGGAGGCTGATGAAGAAGAGGTGGAGATGCAAATGAGTCGTACAGTAGCTAAACTTCCTGATTTTATTGTGTGATGAGCGTGTCTGGCATTCCTTCACTCTCTCTCTCTCTCTCTCTCTCTCTCTCTCTGAGTCCATCTTCACTGCTGCGTTTCAGTGATTGTAAAATGTGATCATTATTAGAATGCGACTTCCCCTCAATTCGTTTTGGGGAGGCATTCTCCAGCAAGCCAGAATAAGACTAAGGTTGCCTTAGTGTGATAGTGACAACTATGTGCACAGGGAGAAAATCAGTATGAATAAAAAAAAGATGAATCCTGAACAAGACAGCTACAAATTATTTTTTAAAAGAAGAAATCAAGGACAGAGAAATGGCTTAGTGGTTAAGAATACTTACTGCTCTTCCAGAGGACCAAAAAGCTCAGTTCCCAGCACTCATGCTCGGTGGCTCACAACCATCTGTAAGTCCAGCTCCAGCGGCTCTAACACCCTCTTCTGTCTTCCACAGGTTCCCACTATATATGTGCATGCACAAACATACATAAATAAAAAAGAAAGCAAATGTCATTTGTAGATAAATGGCCTGCACACTCTTTTGGATGGGTAATCAACTAGAGTTTTGTGAGCATTTTCCCACCGTACATGTTTATTTTCCTTTTTATACATTGCAAACTTGCCCTACTGTGTCTAGATGTTATATATATTACTAATAGATAAAAATAGAAGCTAGAGAGACAATGATAAAACTATTTCCTTATATGATCTAATAAATTGTTCTGCCTAACCTTGGTCATTAGTTAGTGGTTAATGTGTGTTATAGCTACCAAGACCCCATTCAAATAAGACCCTGGCGGAAGAAAAGAAAAGACCAACTACACAAGGGTAGAAGAGGAAAGAGATGGGGACGGGGTAGGGCCTGCATATCTCCCACATCCATATGCTCCTTATATTGCAAGGAGCTCTGAAGGGGCACAGTGCAGAGAGGCCCAAGTCTTTTGCTTCACCTGCTGTCTTTCAAGTGTGGTCAGGAATGGTGTTATGTTGCTCTCCTCCCTCGTATCTGTGTATACCTTTTGGATACGGTGCAAGACAGAGGAGTTACCATGACATAGCCCTTTCTGAGTTGGCACACAACCCTTTTTTGCTTGTTGTTGTCACAAGCTTTTGGTGCTGTCTGCCCCACGTGCTACTGTGGAGAGCTCCAGGTAAGAATCATTCAAGGCAGGAGTAGAAACTTGTGTTTTGAATATCAACTTGTGTTCTATAAAGATAGAATTACAGCAGATTGTTTCTTGCAGACCACATAGTCCTATCCAGTCCTCTTAAATGAGGAGCAGAGATTTGATCAAGATCCTGTCATTCATTTGCTAGTGAGGAGAGGCAACATACAGTTCACCTCCCTGGCTCATTGTTTGCCAGTAGATTAGATTGGAAAATATCTTTTAGGTTAAACACTGTAGAAGAACAAACTCAGTTCAGAACCCGGGGGAAGGTAAGTTTTTCTTTTCTTTTAAATTATTGGGTACCTTGAATAAACAAGTGTAGATATATTGAAGATCTTGTTATGGACTTCATTGTCCCTCCAAATTCATGTTGAATTCATAATCTCCAGGAAACTACAGGAAACCAGGAGTAGGCACATCCAGAGGAAAGTACATGTGAGGGAAATAAGGAGAAGATGGCCAACCATCTGTAAGCCATAGAGAGAGGCTTCAGAATGAAACCAACCCAACCAGCATTTCAACCTTGGATGTCCAGCCTCCTAAACTGAGAAAACCACCATTACTGACTTAGCCATCTGGTCTGTGTCATTTTGTTATGATGACCCTAGAAAATGTAGGCATCCCCCTTTGCTTCTTTTAGTAATAACTTCAATAGTTAATCTCTATCTTCAAATGAATTTCTCAATTAATCCCTATAAAAACTGTATGATACAGATAGATACAAGTGTTAGCTTCATTTTGTACATGAGTGAGCTGAGTCTAATAGAATAAGGATAGAGCTGAGCTTGCTGGTGTTCCAAAGCCATGCTCTTAATTGTTACAGGGGATGTTGGAGCTCTGGGCACCTACAGAATAAGCAGGTGGTGCCATGTGTCCCTTCCAGTCTTATAGGAAGTAGAAAGAAGATAGATTTGATGTTGATGTTACAGGGGAGATGCCTCTTCCTGAATTCCCTCTGATACCAACAGGTAACAGTTTTGGCTCTTGTGCTTGCAAGGGAAGGGATTCATACTGGGGCACAGGTAGGGCCAGCAGTCAAAATTTATTTTCAGCAGACATGAAAGCAAAGTAAAACATACAAGTATTGTGCTGGTTAGTTTTTGTTAACTTTACACGAACTGGAGACACCTGGGAATCGACAATCCCAGTTGTGGAATGTCTCCCATCAGACTGGACTGTGATCATAACTGTGGGGGCATTTTCTTGACTGTTAATTGACATAGAAGTCCATGTCTAGGCAGGTGCACCTGAGCTGGATAAGAAAGGTAGCTGAGCAAGCCACAGGAAGCAAGCCAATAAGGACGGTTCCTCCCCAGTCTCTGGTTCCTGCCCTGGCTTCCCTCAATAAAGGACTGTAAACTGTAAGATGAAATAAACCTTTCCCCCACTTTTTGTCACAGCTGTTTATCACAGCAACTGAAAAAAATAACTAGAACAAGTATATTCTCCAGGATGGAGAATGATAAAGTCAACTGGCAGTGGAAAACTGCTGCCTTTCGTGTCTGGATGGACAGGTTCTAGTCTGCCATTTCTCTTCCCCTTGCTTACCACTGAGGCAGTCTAGGGCGATCTTCCTAGAAAAGGCAGAGGCCTTTCTTGCAAGCCATGATTAGCCATAGTTCAGTTTGTTAAAATTAGATGCTTTAGATGCAGGAACGTATTTAAAGGTATAACCAGCTATAAACCTGAGAAGTTTACTGGGGGAAAGGGCAATGCAGGTGCTCCCCAGGGAGGGTCTCCATCAGAGTCAGCTGAGCCTGCTGAGACCCGCTTTGTTAACTCCGTAGCTTTGTCCTTCCTCTGATCTGATTAGTCTATCTCAAACTCTACCTGTAAATCGTCTTGTTTAACTTCCCCAGTGTCCCTGACCTCCCTGTTTTAACGCTAACATTTATGGTCTAATACTGTTGTGTACTACTTCCTATGTTACAGGAAATGGAGAAATAAGGGAATCCAGATTTGGTACTGTCATGCTTCACTTCCTGTCTTACAGGAAGTAGAGGACGGTGGTAGAGGGAAGCCAGATTCAGTGTCTGAGGTGTGGGCCATCTGTCTCATCCTGCCAACTGCCTCCTTTTGAATCTTTAGTCACTTCCACAAACATTTTTAGCTCCTACTCTGTACCAGGCAGGAAGCTGTGGGCTCAGCTCCGGCAGTGAACCCAGCAGCCGTGGCTGTTTTTAAGCTCATGGGCTTGTGGTGTAGGAGCATCTTTGGTTTCTGAATCCTCAAGTCCAAAGCATCTTCTCTCCAGGGGAAATAGGGTAACAGGCTGCTTTGTTAATGCTTTCCTTTGTTTTTGTCTTCTGACAGCCATGCTTCATGTCTGACAGTGATGATTCTTCTCGACAGTGATAAATTTGTGAGTTTGACTGTTCACGAAGTTCCCTAACTAGTTCCCCAATTAGACTTCCATTGGCAACTAAATTTATGTTTTGAGCTAAAAATGGGCATTCAGATGAATTACCCTGAACACTTTGCTCCCATTGGAGCCTCATATGCCACACTCTTTTCTCCTAACCTTGCTTGTCAAGAAAGTGAGCAGCACCGTTTGCCTCACAGTGACACACTGGCAGGTGGTTACCATGGCATGAGACAACAGCACCAGTGCCGGCCCTGTCGTCACAGGACCCCTGAGCCATCTCCTGAGCAACCTGGCAGGAGATCCCCCAAACAATTCTATACTCTCTGTGCCATGGGGGTCAGTTTGAAAATTCTTTTTGCGGGTGACTTGACATCAAAAGCTTGATGTGGCTAAACAAATTTAGGAAAAGAGCTACAGTGACTCCTTATCCTAAGAGACAGGGAAAGAAAAAGGGGACAGAAGGGGGTGAGAAGAGGGAGGAGGAAAAGGAGGAGCAGGAGGAAGAGGCAGCATGTGAGACATGAATCTGAGAAAAATACAGAGAGAAAGAAATGTGTAGAAAGAGATTGCAATACCTGACACACAGAGAAGACAACATAGAGGCAGAGAGACAGAGAGAAGACTTTTGCAAAGAAAATGCTATCTCACATAAAACCCAAACATCTGGGGAAACAACATCATGGACTATGTGACTGTGTGTCATCCGTCTCTTCACTTCATGTTCTCATTCACATTGGAGAAATATCAAAACAGGCCGAGTTACCTACAGTGGGATACACAGTTTTCAGAGATACAGGTCTCTGAATTCAGTACCTCTCATAGCACACTTTTTTCCCTTGACATGGGGAGGGCAGCATGACATTTTTGCATGAGATGGGTGACAGAGGAGTAGAAGGTCAGTGTCTCCCGGACTCCTTTGACCTCTACAGAAGCCATTTGAACTGTACTTGTTTCTTGGGCTTTTCTGGTGCTTGACAAATAGCGCAGTGGACAGCAACGAGTGCCTGGGAGTTAAAGAAACCATCTGTTTTATATGTGACCTCTTGTTTATGCCTTAACACTGGCCCATGTCCTTGGAGCACCATCGTTATTAGGAAACCAGGGAAGTGGGGCACAGAGAGATGAGTTATCTCATGATCCTGCAGGGTGTAGGTGGTAGAGCTGGAAGTAGAACAGAGCAGTTTGCATCAACAGTCCTTGTTCTTAGGTTTTCACTGAAGTTGACCAAAGGGCATTCAATGTGAACAGACCCCATAGCAGGCTCTGCACTTTCATTCAAATGGTCTCCATGAGCCAGTGTTAAGGATGTTGGTTGTCCATGGGTGTCCATCATGGGAGCAGATCATATGCTTATAGTTACAGTAGAGAAAGTGAATCTTAAGTAACTGGGACAAGCCATGAGGTTATTCATCATCAGGTGAAACCAGTTAACACTCAGTTTACCTGGGATTTTTCTCCCCATCACTCTTGACACTAAATGCAACTAGCTGGCCATCGCTTGGTGGTTTTTACATCAGTTCTGCTGCATTATGGCTCTAATGTTGGGGATGAAAGTATGGCATGGATCTATTCTCTATGTGTATTTCACATTGATTGGAGCCAGAATCCATCCAAAGACTCCTTCATAGATTAGATTAAAAGTGTTTGGCAATATCAATAATGAGTGGGGTGTGACTAAGATATTGATGGGTAGCAGCACACTAGGGAGAAAAGATGGAATAGAAGTTAAGAGCTCAGGTTACGGAGCCAAATACACCTGAGTTTGGATGTTATGAACTCTGCCACTTTTCAACTGTGTGATCTTGGGCAAATGACAAAACTTCTCTTCCATGTAACTTGATTTCAGATCTGGTTATCATAGCATCATGCAAAACACAGAAGCTATAATATACAAAACACAGCCCTTGTTGCTGATTAAACATGTCCTGATGAGGAAGGAGTACATGAAATTGTCCCCAAAGGTTAGGAATGTTGGTTAGGGATGGAGTGGACAGGAAGGTCTCTCCACATGAAATAATTGAGCCATGGTTGGAATAGTCATCCACCACAGTAGACAGCATTAACTTGTGCCCCTTGAACGTATGTACATATGTAAATATAAATATATATTTAGATTTGTATTTGTATTTGTGTACCTTCATTGTATATGGTTCTGATTTTTAAAAATTATTTATTTATTAACCACATACTTAGAAGAAGCATTTCATTACAATAGCATTGACATATTTAGAAGATGCAACTCTTTCAAATTTGGCTGAAAATTTTTAAGTTTACACTTGAATGATTACAGTTATAAAATTTGTACTCAGTATAAACCCTATAAGACATAAAATTAAATGAGGTTTTAACCTTTAAAAATATCTCCATTTCATTATTAAAATACACAGCTTCATACGGAAAAATTCATTTTTAATGCAATTGACATTAAGATGTTCGCACATGCGTTTCTAATCTCTATATATCAGATTATTACTAGTCACAGTTGGTTACTTTCTGAGCTCCTTGGCATCTGAGGATGGATACAAAGTTGTCAGGTAGATTTCAATGGTAATGTTTTTCACATCTACTAATTATTAAGGAGCAAATTTTTATGCTTGTAAGAATTATTATATTTAATCATTATTTAAAAAATTTTTTAATAACTACATGATTAGAAGAAGCATTTCACTACAGCTTTAACATATTCAGTAACACACTCCAGAGCAAGAGTACATCTCTTTCACAAGTGGGTGCAAGTTTCTAGGTTCACAGTTGAGTTAATACAGTTATACAATATTGAACTCAGTATAAACCCCATAAGACATAAAATTGAATGAGATTTTACCCTTTAAAAAAGATCTAGAAGATCTCCAATTGATTTTAAAATATGCTGTTTCCTACATTTTTAAATGCTACTAACACTCAGATATTTGCACATGTGTCTTTAATCTCTATGTATCTGATTATTATTAGTCACAGTCAGTTACACTCAGATCCTCAGCACCTAAGTATGGATATAAAGTCATCAGGTAGATTTCAATGGTAATGTTTATCACCTCTACTAACTAACATGAAGTAAATTTTTATGTGTCCTCCTCAAATATAATACATTTTTAAAAATTTGTTGATTTTTTTTATGTGTGTGTATAGGACACAGAACAGCCCAATCTTATTT
>NW_008335297.1:6388969-6390425 GCF_000622305.1 Nannospalax galili | reverse complement strand
CATGATTTCATCTTTCTTTACTGCTGAGTAAAACTCCATCGTATAACTGAAACACAAATTCATTGTCCACTCGTCAACTGAGGGACACTTACGTTGCTTCTGTCTCTTAGCTATTGTGAAAAGAGCAGGAACAAACATGGATGTACAAGTGTCTCTGCAATAGGATGAGTTCTTTGGGTATATGCCAAGGAGTGGTATAACTGGGTCAAATGGTAGGTTTATTTGTAGTTTTTTAAGAGTTCTCCACACTGCTTTCCATAGGGGTTGAACAAGTTTGAAGCCCCACCAGCAGTGGATGAATGTTCCCCTTTACCCACATCCTCTCCAACATTTAGTATCATTTGTTCTATTGATCTTATCCAGTCTGACAGGGGTAAGATGAAATCTTAAAGTGGTTTTTAATTTGCATTTCCCTAATTATTAGTGATGTTGAACATCTTTTAAGATGTTTCATAGCCATCTTTACTTCTTCTTTTGAGAACTCTCTGTTCAGCTCCTTAGCCCATCTTTCAATTGGGTTGCTTCTTGTTTTGGGTCTCTGTTTTTTAAGTTCGTTATATATTCTGGTAATTAAACCTCTATCAGATGTATCGCTGGTGAAGATTTTCTCCCATTCTGTGGTTTTCTGTTTGCTTCCTTGGTTGTCTCCTTTGATGTGCAGAAGCTTTTTAGTTTAATGAGGTCCCATTTGTTGATTCTTGCCCTTGTTTCCTGAGCAATTGATGTCCAGTTTAGAAAATCCTTTCCTACAACCATATCTTGTAGGTTTTTACCAAAGTTTTCATCTAACATTTTCAGAGTTTCAGGCTTTATATTGAGGTCTTTGAGCCATTTGGAATTGACTATTGTGCAATGTGAAACATAGGAGTTTAGTTTCATTCTTCTACAGATGGAGATACAGTTTTGCCAGGACCATTTGCTGAACATGCTGTCTTTCCTCCAGTGAATGTTCTTGGCCCCTTTGTCAAATATCAGGTGGCTGAAATCGTATTTACTGATATTTGCGTCTTCAATTTTGTTCCATTGATCTATGGGTCTATTATTATGTCAGTACTATGTTGTTTTTCTGAATCTACCTCTGTAATACAGCTTAAAATCTGATATAGTAATCCCCCTGGCATTGCTCTTAGTGCTCAAGGTTGTTTAGGCTATCCGAGGTCTTTTGTGCTTCCATATGAATCTTAAGATTTTTTTTCCCAATTCTGTGAAAAACGTTTGGGATTTTGATTGGCTTTGCATTGAATCTATAAATCTATAATGGTAGGATGGTCATTTTCACAATATTAATTCTTCGAATCCATGAGCATGGGAGGTCCTTCCATCTTCTGATGTCTTCCTCAATCTCTTTCATTAAAGATTTAAAATTGCATTGTAGAGGTCTTTAATGTCTTTGGTCAGGTTTATCCCAAGATATTTTATTTTATTTTTTTGCAGCTATTGGGGAGGGGGGGGGTTT
>NW_008335297.1:6387311-6388260 GCF_000622305.1 Nannospalax galili | reverse complement strand
GAGTGGAGAAAAACTGGGTTTGTTGTATACAGCTTTAATTATGTTGAGGTATGTTCCCTCCAGTCCAATTCTCTCTAGGACTTTGATCATAAATGCATGTTGACTTTTGTCAAAGGCCTTCTCTGCATCTGTTGTGATTACCATGTGGCTCTTGTCTTTGAGCCCATTTATATGATTTATGACAGTTATTGACTTACGTATATTTAAACATCCCTGCATCTCTGAGATAAAGCCGACTTGATCATGGTGGATGATCTTTTTGATGTGTGTCTGTATGCAGTTTGAAAGTAGTTTTTCAGAATCTTTGCATCTATGTTCATGATTGTAATATCTTCTTGGTGAATTGTTCTTTTGATCAGAATGAAGTTGTTCTCTTTATCTCTTCTGAATAATTTTAGTTTGTAGTTTATTTTGTCAGATATTAGAATTATAAGTCCTGATTTTTTTTTCTGAGTACCATTTTCTTGGAATATTTTTTCCATCCTTTCATCTTAAGGTAGTGCCTGTCCTTGAAGGTGAGATGCGTTTCTTGCAGACAACAAAAAGATTGTTTTTGTGTCTTAGTCCATTCACCTAGTCCGTGTCTTTTGACTGGGGAGTTCAGTCTATTAATATTTAAATTTATATTATAATATGCAATTTTGACATTTAGTAGCATATAGGTTTTTAAAGTATTCCCTTATAATGTTCTGTATCTTTCTGGGGTCTGTTGTGATGTTCCCTCTTTCATCTCTGATTTTGTTTATTTGGAGGTATTCTTTCTTTTGGTTACCTGGGCTAGTGGTCTGTCAATCTCGTTTATCTTTTCAAAGAACCAGCTCTTGGAATTGTTGATTCTTTGTATTGTTTTCTTTGATTCCATTTCATTGATTTCTGCCTTGATTTTTGTTATTTCTTCTTGTCTGCAGGGTTTGGGTTTTGTTTGCCTGGAATGAAACCAACTTGGTCA
>NW_008335297.1:6351518-6386977 GCF_000622305.1 Nannospalax galili | reverse complement strand
TTTTAAGCTTTATTGCATTGTGGTCTGATAGAATGCATGGAATTATTTCAATCTTTTTGTATTTGTTGAGGTTTGTTTTGTGTCCCAATATATGGTCGATTTTGGAGAAGGTTCCATGGGGTGCTGAGTAGAAAGTATGTCCTTTGGTGCTTCGGTGGAATACTTGGTAAATGTCTGTTAAGTCCATTTGATATGTGGTATTGTTTAATTCAGATTTATCTCTGTTAACTCTCTTTCTGTTCACCTATATAATGGAGACAGTAGGGTACTGAAGTCCCCTACTATTAATGAGTTGGGATTAATCTGGGTCTTAAAGTCCTGTACTGTTGTTTTTATGAAGTTGGGTGCACCAGAGTTTGGTGAATATATGTTCATGATTATAATATCTTCTTGATTTATTGCTCCTTCGATCAGAATGAAGTGGCCCTCTTTATCTCTTCTGATTAGTTTTGGTTTAAAGTCTATTTTGTTAGATATTAGAATTGCTATACCTGCTTTTTTCTTAGTAACATTTACTTGGTTTATTTTTTTCGATCCTTTCACTTTAAGATAGTGTCTGTCCTTGAAAGTGAGATGAGTTTCTTGACAACAAAAAGATGAGTTTTGTTTCTTAATCCATTCACCTAGTCTGTGTCTTTTGACTGGGGAGTTCAGTCCATTTACATATTTATAGTTATTAATGAAAGATGAGTAGTGAAACCTGTCATTTTTATTTCTGTTTACATTCATGATATAGCTGTACTTTTCCACAGTTATACCTCCACTGAATTTCTTTCCACAATTCCTTAGGTATAGTCATTCCTTTCTTCAGCTCTTTGTATTGCTTCCAGAACTCTCTGAAGGGCTGGTTTTGTGGACATGAATTCCTTCAGCCTATTTATGTCATGGAAAATTTTTCTTTCCCCTTTGACTATAATACAGATTTTGGCTGGGTAAAGTAATCTGGGTTGGTATCTCTGTTCATTTAGAACTGGGGATACTTTGGCCCAGGTTCTTCTGGCTTTCATAGCTTGCACTGAAAAGTCAGATATAATTCTGATGGGTTTTCCTTTATATATGACTTGTTTCTTTTGTAGCTTTCAGTATTGTCTCTTTGTTCTGTATATTTAGTGTTTTAAAAACATTAAAATGTGTTTTTAAACACTATGTGTGTTAAACACTATGATGTGCTGTGGAGAGTTTCTTTTCTGGTCCTGTCTGTTTGGTGTTTTATATGCTTTTTGTATTTGTATGGGCATGTCTTTCTTCAATTTGGCAAAGTTTTCTTCTACAGTCCTGTTGAAGATCTGGTCCATACCATTATTCTGAGATTCTTCTCCTCCCTGTATGCCTATGATGTGTAAGTTTGGTCTTTTTATGGTATCACACAATTCCTGCATATTCCATTCTTGTGTTTTCTTAAATTTTTCATAATCTGTGCTTGAGTGGTCTAATTCGTCCACTTTTTCTTCCAGTCTTGATAGTCTGTTTTCCCATTTCATTCATCCTATTGGTGAGGCTTTCTCCTGTCATTTCTAATTGGTTTACTGAGTGTTTCACCTCCTTATGCATTTCAGCCTGAGTATTCTTCAATATTTCCAGCTCGTTTCTGAATTCATTCAGAAGTTTATCCCTATTTTCCTTCAGCTCTATGATTTCTTTGTTTGTGTGTTCTTTAAATTCACTGAATTCTTTTATCATGTTTATAATTGTTCTTTTGAGTTCCATGCCCTGCATTATCTCTAGACGGTTCTCATTGTACTCCTCTAGAGGACTATTGGTATTTGGTGGGGATATGTTATTTTGGATCCCTGCTATACAATTGCTTTTGTTTGGTGTTCTAACAGACTTAAAATTTAATTTGATTCTTTTCCACCCTTTGTCCTTCCCTTCTCTGTGATTTTTGACATGTGAATTTCTTTTGTAGTTTCTGATTCTTGTGTGAGACTCAAGCCTTCAAGTGTAGGTCTGCTACTTTTTGTGAACTTTGTGTGTCTTTGTGGTTTACTTTTGGGGCATGAAAAGCTGGTTCCTCTAAGCTTCCAGTCTTCTCTTTTGATTTTATATTGGAGTGTCCAGATTGCTTTTGTCTTCAGGAGTTCTCACAGAGGCCCAAGTCAGATGAGGATCAGATGCTTTCAGGATTTCTCTTAAAGTCTGGATCCCTCCAGGAAAAATTTTGGCACCAGGAATTTGGGGGTTGGACTGGCCTGGGAGCCGGTCCCAGGAAAGATGCTGGTTTAGGGTTTCTGGTGGCCATGCCGCCCAGAGATGCAAAGGAAGTTGGGGTCAGGAGGCAGCCCCAAGTGCCCCTGGGGACTGCACTGAGGGTTGGTCTGGATGCAAAGGACCAGGAAGAGGAAAGGTCAGCCCCAGCAACCAGGAAAGAGGCTGGTGGGTTGTGCAGACTCAGGGAAGCAAGGGAGGTGAGGGCAGGATCAGGCCCAGAGCGTCCCTGGGGACCTGAGAAGGACCTGAGTTGGTCTGGATACAAAGGATCAGGCAGCAGTGGTGGTTCCCCAAGTGTCTGGGGCGCCAAGACAAGGAATGGGGCAGGACCCAGGTTAGGAGGAGAGACCAGCTGGGGAGATGGGAGGGTGAATGAGGCTGGGGGAGTCAAGGTGCATTGACTTCCCTCGGAGTGAGAGGCCTGCAGGTCAGAGAGAGGGTACTGATTTTTACAAGAACATTTTATTAAGTATATAATTCACTTTGAACACACACCCTTTCATATCCTAGTTCCCTCCCTTTTCATGGCCCCTTCCCATAGTCCCATTAATCCTCTACACATCTCACAGCCACTTTCCTGCATTTGTGTGTGTGTGTGTGTGTGTGTGTGTGTATGTGTGTGATTTTGTGCAGCCACACAACTCTAGGGTCCACAAATGAGAGAAAATGTGTGGTATTTATTTTCTGCCATCTTTTGAATATTAACTATGAGCCAGCATGATGCTGGAGGATCTTTATGTTCTTCCTTTATTTTGTAGAGGCTCCTTCAATTATTTATCTTACATTCTGCATGTACAGCCTGAAGCTGTTTCTGAGGTTCAAGTTAACTTGCCCAAGGTCACAGAACCAGAAAAGTGCTGAGAGTCAAGCGCAGACCCACCTGACTGTGAAATCAAACCTCAGGAAAGGCACCTATGTGTTGCTTTACCTTCCCAGTTTCTAAAATGGAGCTTGTAGAATCTTTTCCCTTTAAAACTGACTTGTAATAATATTAGCTTTTGTTATAGTTTGAGAGATAATTTGTCTTCATCACTGATGTATTTTTCATTCACACCAGCTTTTCCAGTCTGTTTATATCATTTATGGTCACAGTGCTCTCTCAGTGTCTCTGCCAAGTAGTTAATGGTGTATAGACGTGTTCAAGTACACCCAGGGATTATGCTGATAGATGTTCCTCTGGTACAGTGACAAGCTCCATGGTTCTGGGAGTACAGGTCTCTGAATTATCAGAAGAGTCTATCTATCGAAGTTTCATTTAATTGGCATCAATGCACTATTCTTGCAATACTGAAGTAAGTGTTCCTAGGCCTAGTAACAAAAGGCTTCAATGGAGAAGTCCCTCTGCATTCATTAATAATATTTTTGTTATTGCTTTTCAATAACAAAGCATAACTTTGAGTCAGCTTGAGCAAGAAGCAATTTGTTGCCAGCATGTTAAGGGCATCTCAGAGAACCCAAGGAAATGTTGAACAACCAGGTCTAAACAAATGAAAAATGAAATGTAAACTTGGGCTGCTCTAGGGGCCTAAGTGGAGGGAGTTTATGATTTATTTATTTTGAGTTCTGCAACTGAATCCCTAAAGCTGGGTCAGGTAGGCTTCTCCTCCAGAAGGCTCTCTACCAGATTACATCTTTATCCCAGTCACGTGCTAGAGTCTACCTCACACCAGTTGGAAAGAAGCAGCTGTTAAATTTTCAGATATTTTGTTAATCATTTGTACCATTGACAACTTAAAATCAAAGTTCTATCACCAGGGTGTTTACATTAAGGGAATTGTTAAATGCTAGAAATTAAAAGTTTTTATTTATTTATTTAAAGAAATGATGTACTGGCATATTTTCAAAATAGATTATACCTGCAGTAATCTATAAATATCATGTTTAAGAATATAAACTTTTCCTGGCCATGGTGGTATACACCTTTAATCCTAGCACTCGGAAGCTAGAGGCAGGTAGATCTCTGTGAGTTCAAGGCCAGCCTGGTCTGCATAGTAAGGTCGAGCCCAGGAAGGGCTATATAGTGAGACCTTATTGAATAAAGAATATAAACTTTGAATTAGACTTGGTGGATTTGTTGTCTGGCTATAGTCTTACCCTCCCTCCCTCTCTCCCTCCCTTCCTTCCCATGATGCTTTGTATGAACATAAAGCCTAGGGATTTGTGCACAGTGGGTAACTGCTCTACTACTGAACTATACATCCTTAGCTCACTGAAGTATTTTCTTGCTTTGTGAACTTGAAGCTGCGTTGGCTGCCTGAACCTCATATTTCTCACCTATAAAATAAAGACAGTAATTACACAAGCAAAAAAATTTGCTGTACGAACTAAGTGAGTGACTCCATGGTGTCCAGTTCATGGAAAACACTGTACACACTCGCAGCTGTCCTCCACGTTGCTCTGCATCTGTCCATCTGTTGATTTTTGTTTTCTGGGGTCTTAGTACCCTACACAATAGACTTACATGGGCAGGCTTTTGTACTTGAACTGAACTTCATCATGATCTTTCCTGGTTCTCCAACTTGATTGTAGAAGATCATGGGACTTCTTGGTCCCCATATATGTGAGATAATCCCCATAATAATATTATATTATGTATCTGTCTATATCCTACTATTTCTATTTCTTTGGACCACTCTGACTAACATGGAAATGTCTTTCAGGGTTAAGTGTTAGCTTGGTGATACTCTATATGTGGGCACATGAACCTGGTCTTCCCCTATGACATCTTTGATAGTAGTTATTTGATTTTCCTACATTTTTTATTCCCCTAAGACTATTCATAGTGTGAATAAGCCTGCAGAGGATGTGTTTTTGGCATTGGAACACAATGTTCACACTCCAGAACTACACAATTCAGTTATAAACACACACACACACACACACACACACACACACACACACACACACACATACCTCATAATGTCTTAAATAAATTAATGATTTTGTGTTGGGCTGCCTTCATAGTTATCCTTGGCTGCCTGTGGCTATGGGCCACATGTTGGACATAACTCCAGAAGTTTCTGACTTTAAATACTCAGTGTCTGAATCCAGACACCTAGTCACCACACCTTCTGTGCTCCATAATGCAGGACTAGGAACAGCTTTTGACAAAGCTTCCTGGGAAGGATTTGTCAGGAATTAATGGATCATAAACTAGAAAAGATTAGACAAGATAATAAACTGCAGCAACTTGTGGGGAAAGGGATTTCAGCCCCTAAAATTTTACAGTAGCTACTTTCCTCTTGCTGAAAGTGTCCTCCTAAGGGTTCCCTAGAAACTGAAATACTAGGACGAAACTGGTTCAATATAGCTTGGGGGAACTTTAATATCATTCCTAAATCTCTAAAGACAACTGTGCATGTTCTAAGTCAGACTCACATATCTTTAGAAGCTACTCCCTAAATGGGCTCAACAAGGGGCGGGGGGAGTTTGAGGTTCTTCTCAGCGGGTTTAACTTTTTTATGTCACCCATGGAGTACATACCTTTTCCAGTATATTTTGTCTTTCTGAGGCCAGGAAGATATATAGCATTTGAAGACGGTTTATGTATTAGTTACTTTTCTGTTACTGTGATAAAATACCAGACAAAGCAATGCAAGAAGGGTTTATTTCAGCTTATGGTTCTAGAGAAATAGACTCTATAATGGCAGGGAAGGCAGGGCAGCAGGAACAGGAAGCAGAGAGATCATATTGCTGTTGTGTAAGAAGTAGAAAGAAAGAACAGGAAGTAGAGTGAGGCTTTAAACTTTCAAAGCCTGCCCCAAGTGATGTACTTCCTCCAGCAAGATTCTACTCCCTAAACATTCTACAACCTTCCCCAAGCAGTGCTGCCAACCGAGGACCAAGTATTCAATTTGAAATGGGGAACATTTCTCATTCAAACCCTCACAGTGTATTAGTTACTTCTTGTTTTGACCAAATACTTGACAAGTAGCAACTTAAAGGAGGAAGGGTTTATTTGGCTCATAGTTCAAGGGAATACAGTCCACCATGGTCAGAGGTTGTGAGGAAGGCAACACCACGGTGGTAGGAGGTGCAGAGGCTTGCTCAAATCTCTGTGGACTAGGAAGCAGAGAGACTGGTTGGACAGGAAGCAGAACAGTGCTCTTAGCCCTAAGTTTCACCATAGGCGATCTGCTCCCTCCAGTCAGGCTCCATCTCTGAAAGGACCCATAGCCTCTCGCCTCCATTTACTGGGGACCAAGTGTTCAAACACATGAGTTTATGGTGAACAAGCTCAAACTGTAACAAATGGTATTAAAATGAAACAAAACAACTTTTACAGATCTGGAAGCAAGCTAAGCCTTTATCAGGATTGTAAAATACTGCAAGCAAAAAGGATATTGAACACTAGTAGGAACATCCTAAAACCATTATGGTGGGGCAAAAAGGAAGTTTATATAAAGATGTAAAGGATTTTAGGTGGTTTGCCTGTGTTAGGTGGTTTGCTAATCCCCAGTGGAGAATATCCACCATGTCTCCAGCTGGGCTTGGAGCCTTCATTTCTATTTTAGCTCTGTTTTGTCTAATTATAGGACGCCTATGGGATTAATATCACTGTCTCCATCTTACAGATCAGGACAATGAAGCACAAGAGAGTTAAATAATTTCCAGTGACATCTAGCTGGGACATGGCAGAGCAGAATTTGAAACCAGCATTATCTATCTGACCCCAAAATCCAATTTCTTTCCCATCTTCCTAACTGCTTCTCTTTAGCTTCTTCCAATGAAGATCTAGTGGTGGCATTTATAAGCAAAAGAATTGTGTGCCTTCTGCATTAAAAGTTTTAGTGACTCATTGGGTTTTGAAGGGAAGGGTATCTGTGGGAAGGGCTATTTAGCAACAATTTTTGGCCATTTTACAAAACTAAGCATGTGTGTTAACATTACAGTGGAAACTCTACATCTAAGGCTCATGGAACATGTTGGAACAGGGGCTAGAGAGAATACTAACACATCCCTCAACTCTCACCAGCGAAGCTTCCTCATACAACAAAGTGTGATGCACACAGCTAAGTTATAGAGAAAAAGAGACTGCAGAGTGCATGTCCCCAGATAGGACTCCTTTATTAAATCTCACCCACCCATGACTCAGGGACCACTGCTGGGGGTGGTGCAGGAAGAGTGTAAGAACCAGGGTTGGTGCTTGAACACAAGGAAACAGAGCCTTCCAGGCCTCTGGAGACTTGCTCATATGAACTTAGAGCAGTGGTGACAGCATGCACAAGACCCATGCAAACTCGATCAGACAAAAACCCAGCATAGGATGGGGGAAATGGGCAGCAGGTCCCAATCTTAGTCAAGGAACTATTGGCAACTGATTACTCCTGGATGAGAGAGAGTTGATCTTTAAGGGAGTAACTCTAGATAGATGACTAGACCGTAGCGGATGAACTTGCCCAAGGGACATCTGGGTACAAATGCTTGATCGGCTAGGACTTAACATATTTGATAGAACTCATGAAATTCAGTGGTGGGGGCCTATGGGGTGTGAGTGGGGGAGGGGGTCTAAATATGATTAAGATATATTGTATGAAATGCACAAAAATTCAATAAATTATACATTGACTAAACGAAACAAACAAATGAACAGAGAACAAAAGCACCCATGTTTTCTAGAAGTGGTTTTCTTAGAGGATCCCTTCATTTCCTGAATGTAAGCTAGAAGAAAAGGAAAGACAGCCACTCAGAATGTGTTTTCGCCTAACATTTAGATGCAGGAAAACAGTCGTGCATGTTCACTTGGGTGTTTGATGGTGGTTTGGGGTGCAGTAGAGTAGTAGAGAGTCAGTCTCACAGGAACAAGGGGAAGCCATTCATCTTTTCTTCTGGGTTGGGACCTGGGATGCAGAGAAGTGAGAAGGGAAATTGCTGCTCACCCAGGATCAGTGTGAGTACATAGTTAATGCTCATTATGTTGACTAAGTATAGAACTTCCATGCTAATTACATAAGGGTTGCACATCTTGTTCAGTCCAGTGAGATAGATCTGATGCTGTCTTCGCTGGCCTGCAGCTATGTGGCTAATTGATGCATATCTTGCAGTGTGTCTCTGGAGGGGAAATCTGGAAACCCCAAACTGGCCAGACACACCATCCTGCTGCTAATATTTATTCTTGTTTTTTAGAAACCATTAGCCTAAGGAGAGAGGAGATTCCCACCCCACCTTCTCTTAAAGAAAAAAGAATGTGTGGTTATCAGTGAGACTGCAAAGATAATGTCAGCCTGGACTAATTTTAATTTTCTAGCCATTGTGTCTAGGGATTACTGTGTTTAGTTATGTAAGCAGAGCTGTGGAATTCAACTTAAACATGGATTTATGTGTGAATATCAAACTTTAGGAACAATGTGTTTTAAAATTTTTGTGATGGATGGTTTTGAAAGTCAACTTTCTTGGATTTAGAATTACCTAGGAGATGAGTGAGGCACACCTCTGAGTGTGTTGGCGATGGCATTTCCAGAGAGGATTAACTGAAGAGGGAGAGCAATGCTGACTGTGGGTGGCACTTCTCCATAGACTAGGGGTCTGGACAGGATAAAAGGGGAAAGGAAACAAGACAGTCAGTGCCAGCCTTCCCTTTACTCTGCTTCCTGGCTGCCATGATGTGAACTATTCAGCTCTACCACACCATCCCCATCTCGGTGGACTGATAACTCTGAAGCCATGAGCAGAATAAACAATTCCTCATTTGAAGTTTTGTTCATAGGAATTTTGGTCACATTGATGCAAAAGTAACTAAGTCAAACAGAAAGTGGCACTGTCACCACCTTACCTAGTGCTCCTGTGTTTGGTAGTAGATTTTTTGTGGGGGCTTACTCATATACTACAGCACTGTGAAGTTCTAGAATGGACTGGAAGCCACCACTATGTGACATACAAGAATGTGTTCACACCAGCTTATAAGAACCAATGTGGGGCTGGAGAGAAATCTCATTGGGTAAAACTGCATGCTGTATAAGCATGAGTTTGAATCCCCAGAACCCATGAAAAAGACTGAGCATTGCCACATGAAAGTCTGTAACCTCAGTGAAGTAGGTGGTGAAGACAGGAGGACTTCTGGGACTTGCTGGCTGCCAACTTATTCCAGGCTCAATGAGAGACCTTGTCTCCAGAGAATAAGGCAGAGTGAGCATGATAGAGCAAGATAACCAATGTCCTCCTCTGGCCTCTGTGTGAGCATAGGTCCATGCATGCACACACATATGTGCATATATACCTCACACACACAACACAAACACAGAAAGAGAGGAGAGACAGAGAGAGGCACAGAGATAGATACATAGATGATAGGTAGGTAGGTAGGTAGAAGACAGATAGACAAACATAACCAGTTGTTAGATGGTCAGGAATCTTGTGTCAGCCATTAAGCCATTTGTGGTTTCTTTACAGTTATTCATGATGAGAAATATTTCTGTGTTTATACCATGGGAATTAAAAACTGAGACAAATTAGAGCTTTGAACTCTTTCTTGGAGAGATGATCTACCAGCACAGTCTATTGCAGAATCATCATTTACTAGTCACACTCATGTTTAAGAATAAGAGCTCCAGAGTCTGTTGAGAAGGCTCAGTGGTATAGGCATTTTCTGTCAAGCCTGACAACCTGTTTGATACTGCAGACCCACACGGTGAAAGGAGAGAACAAATTCCTGCAAGTTTTCCCCTGGTATCCACATGCATAACATGGTATGTGTGTGCCTACACACACAGACAAACATGAACACACACAAAAAAATAAGTTGATTAAAATTTTTTTTATTAGAAGAATATGAGCTCCAAAATGAGACTCGTGTGGATGGGATGTCTAGGTTTGGGACCATTTAATAATAACATAACCTTAGGCCAAATATTAACCTTTCTGAACTTCAGAATCCCAGCTGCTAAGAAGGCAAGGGTCTGAAAGAGATAACTGCTCGGAGCTGTTTCTGAGTGTCAGGCACATCTTCTAGGTCTTGAAGAATGCTCACAGAACACTTTTGAATGATGGCTGCCATGTTGAGATGGAATCAGAAATCTCAAAGGCACCAGGGATAGAGCTACAATTGATTAGTAATGTCTGTCATAAACATGGATTCAAGATGTGTGGGGAAGGAAGGAATGATGGTCAAAGGGGCAGGAACAGCATGGGCAATACAGCTAATACCGAGCATGCCCTTCTGGTATGCTAGATGCTCTTCCCAGTGATCTACACTATCTAATATTAATTTGGTTCATCTTACAAACCAGGGGTAAAGTCTGGACACTTTTTTGGTTGTCATTACTGGGGTATGTGTGAATGGGTGTTATTTGCACTGGGGATCTGGTAAACACTCTGTAATGCAGAGGACAGATTCCCAACGCCATGTATATTTCCCCAAATTATATGACTCAAAGTGCCAGCCGTGCCATGGTTGAGGAAATGTGCAAGAAAGACTATTATCCTATTTTGTTGGTGGGGAAAATGAGGCACAGGGAAGCCGAGGCAGCTTTTCTAGGTATCTAGGAAGCAAATAAGCGGTACTGCAGTAAGACCCAAGAGTCCCTTACCTTCTGCATGTTTAGTAAGAAAGATGGTGTGGAGCAGGGGAAGGAAGATCAGGAACTGTGAGGAGGTTCATAAGGAGTTACACTGTTTTATTTGGCTTTGCTGGTACTGAAATTGGGCTTTCCCTCCACTCTCTTCCCCAGACCGCCTCCTCTGAACCCCTGCTGTGAAAGTGCAACTCTTCTCAAGTTTCCTGGCCTCAGAGTCGCTCCTGCCCAGTGCTGGCAGGTGATGGCCCATGAGCATGATTTGCTTTGACATACCACTGCTGCCAGTGTTGCCTGAGAAAGTGATGCTGGAAGTTGCTGCAGCTTCATGAGTACAAAATACCAGCTTTGCACTTCTCCCTGGGGAAGGCAGGGCTGGTGCTGGCTCTGAAGTCATCTTTAAGTAGCAGTGCCCAAGAGTAACTCCTTGCAGAATCCATCACACCTATATGGCACAGTTAGCTGTTAAGTGCAGAGTGGGTAACTCACCTGGAAGCTTTGGAAGCAGAAAGCAATACTTAGCCATTCCTGGGGGGCTGCCAGGAAGCTATGAGCTTTGGATTGGCCTCATGCGTCTACGTGAGCAAGGACCTATGACCAGCTTATTGTTTTAATATGGATAGAAGAGGAGGAATAGTTAAAACTCAGACTGTGGCCTCAGCTTGTTGGCTATGCAATAATAAGCATGTGGCTGCATCTCTCTGGGATTCACTCTTCACCTGTAAATTGGGACATGCCTGGAGGGGTGGTGAACATTACAACTTGTTAGATATAAACATGGGCATAGATATTGTAAACCCTGAGAATGCAAATAATATCCTTTTTTATTTATGAAATCATTTATCTTTTCTGTGTTGAGGCAGATTCAGGAATCAAGCCCAGGTTTTTCAGGAAAGAGTGACTGATTAGTGATGTCTGTTATGGATGTAGGCATGTGGAGGATAGGTGTGTGCATCTGGTGTTCATGGTCAGGATCAGCTGCTTAGGAAATATTCCTTGGAAACTATTATTGCTCTTGCTGACTATTTAAGTCACTGTAAAGTCAAGGGAGGGATATTTAAAAAAAATTTTTTTTTCCAGGTGAGGAGAGGAAGTTTAATTTGACACTAGCAGGACTGATCCCACGAATAAAAGGAGTCCGACCCCTTGTTCAAGTTTTGGAGGGTGTTTATACTCAAATGAGGAATGCAAGCAAAAGTATATAGCATATACATGGTAATTAAGTAAGATAACATACGGCTGCGAAGGTAATAGAAGTAGAAAGGTTACAGGAATGAATGTGATAGCTTTGGAAAACAAAGACTTCTATCCTCCTGGATAACTTCAGGGAACAATCCTGTTCACTTCCCCATTTCTATCTCCAGGCTTTCCCTGCTCCAGAGTTCTTAATTACCATCACATTGCAAAAGCTTTTAGCATCTGACTTGCTCTTCTATTTCCATAATATCCCCCCTCTTCATTGACTTAATCCCTTGCATTATTTAAGAGGAACTTTATAATATTTGACAAATTACCTGACATCTGATGGCCTCTACTTGTTTTTGATAAATTTAGTGAGTTTATTATCCAAGATTTTAACAGGAAAGCTAACAGAACTATCACTACTCCTTCTGTTAGTGAGGCTAGCCAGGGACCTGAAGTTTCCCAGGTAGTTTTTCAGAAAGACTCACTTCCCTCCTTTTAGGCCTTTATTCTCTCCAGTAACTGTCTTGAGATTGATTTGCATGGCCAGACTGATTTGCATAAAAACAAATGAATACTTTCCTTTTTATGGTTCTGGTATTTCTTTTCTCAAAGATAAGTTTACTGGCAGATCTAAGGAAATTTCCAGCTCCCAGTTCAGAAAGAAACTGGTCATTTTCTTTTGGGGTCTTTACTTTAAAACTGTCTATTTTTTACCTTTTATTCTGAAGAAGTAACCAAATTTTCCCATGGGGAATCAGGACTCACATTACTCTGGCTTCTTCCATGCTGAATAAGGGCATAGGATATGGTGTGGCAAATGGAGTATCCCTTCAGTGGGTCTACCTGAAAGACCCAAATGTATAGCTATAGAGAGAAAAGAAAGCCCTTGACTGGTGTCTGTGAAGGAGAAGTAAAGACAAGAGTAGTTAGGCATAAATTATAGGCAGGGAACCAGAAGTCAGAACAGGGTGAATTTTGAATGTCCAAATCAAAGTCCATTAGAATTTCCTGATGAGGGCTTCCAAGAGCATGCATTTATTGGGTTTCTCCTCATTTTTGTTTTGGCTGCTAAGGCTGGACTCGAGAGTGATGAACTCAGGATTTGTTTTCAGGCACTCTGATAGCTGTTGGAGTGGCTAGAATCAGTCTTCTAGACAGGGAGAGGAAATAAATTTAGCCATCATTTTAGAACAATAGTCGTTTGTCTCCCTTAGCTGCAGGTGGGCACTATAGTATTGCAGACCAAGATTTGAAGTCTTATTCCTGAGCAGCATTTTCTTGTTAAGAACAAAATCATTAATGAGAAATAGTTGTCTAAATAACATTTTACCTGGACTTAAGTCTAATGTCTGGGAAATGCAATCCTTTGGACTCTTAAGGAAATATACTGATCACTTTAATTTTTGGTTATACTTTCCCTTTGGGTATTTAAGACCATTCATTTGGCCCAAATAAACCAATTTACTTTTACTTTAAAATCAGTTAAGGATCTGGTCCTCAGAGGTTACATGGCCTTGGGAGGAGCCCCTGGCTCCTTAGGCCTTTCTTTTACCAGTTCCATCTAAGTGAAGATAAGTCAAGGAGTCCTGCTGGACTGGGGCTTCCTGTTTCGGGGAGGTGCACATTTCATCCCTGGAAACTCTGCTGGCTTAGATGTGGCTCTGCACATTTCTCTCCTGGAGCAATTCTTGCCTTTATCTCTCATGTTTAAGTCTACACTGAGCTGCCTTATTCCTAAAACTCCTATCAGTAATTGAAACCAGGAATCTTAGTTTGGCTTGAAGGAGGTCTTTGATACCTGGAAGAGCTCCCCCAGGCTCCTGGAGATGGCCATGTGGCAGCAGTGCTTTTATTTCTCTGGCTAGAGGACACCTGGGTTAGATCTAGTAGCACATGGCTTCTTCTGGGGTACCTTGTAAAAACCAATTGCCAAGATGGCCTGAGCCAGTCTCTTGCTTCCAGAACAGCCAGAGACAAAATGAGACAACTACAGCATGTTCAGAATAACTTATAGACATTATTATGTTTATCTTTGTAAAAATTACCATGTATTTTTATTCATATTCTGAACAACCTCTAGACATCTATGAGGACCAAAAAATATTTTATTGAGTTTTTGTGCATTTCATATAATACATCTTAATCAAATTGAGATCCCCTCCCCATCTGGGCCCCCATAGGCTCCCCACCAGATTTCATGCATTCTGTCATATATGTTAAGTACTATCTGGTCAAGCATTTGTACCCAAATGTTTCTCAGTGCAAGTTCATCACTGGAGTCTAGTCAGCTTCTCTGGAGTCACTCCCTTAAAGATTTACGCTCCTTCACCCAGTAGTAATCAGTTGCCAGTAGCTACTCAGTTAGAGTTGGGGCCTACTGTCCTTTTCCCCAGTTCTATGCCAAGTTTTTGTCTGATCGAGCTTGCGTGTATCTTGTGCATGTTGTCCCTTTGTCTGAAGTTTATGAGCAAGTTCCCAGAGGCCTGAAAGTCTCTGTTTCATTATGTTCATGCACCAACCCTAGCTCTTAAAATCTTTCTGCCCCCTCTTCCACAACGGTCCCTGAACTATGGGTGGATGAGGTTTAATATAGGAGTCCTAACCAGGGACATTCACTCTGCAGTCTCTTATTTTCTAAAACTTGGCCAACTGTGGCCTTCTGTGTGCATCATACTCTGGTGTATGAGGAAGCATTTTCTTTTTTATTTAATGGAGACTAGAAATCAATGAAGGGGGAAAAGATGATTTTCTTTGAAACTTGATGATTCTTAACAAATGACTTAGTGGCTCTGCTGCCTAGGGGTTTACTGTGCTATGACAGTCCCTAGACAGGGTGCTTGACACTCATTTATTTTTGTTGTGTTCTGGTTGGGTTAGATGCATATCTTGCAAAAGGATGCAGGCTAGGTATCCTCTGGGTAGAAGATGAGTTGGTGAGGCCAGGAAAAGGGATCAGCTGAGAGGCTAATCCCAGATGCAAGTGAGCCTTAGTGGGAAGAAAGCTGCTACTAGCTGGGGAAATTAAAACAGCCTAGAGTTGGACCGTGGTACTGGTTTTGTCCCCATCTCCAGGCACAAATCTTGCATATGCATCTGTTTCGTTTCCCCTGGGACCATAGCTCCTGCTCTACCAATGAACTGCAGACTCAGGTCTGGAAAATCACACTGCATCCCTGGCCATAGGGGTAGATTAAGGGGTAGTCACATGATTAAAGTCAAGTGAAAATTAAGTACCAGTATTGCTCTGGAATTCTTGAGAAAACAGTTCTTTTCTTTCCATGAACCTTTCTAAACTGGCATGACAGCAGCTCAGAGTTGTTGAAGGCTGTTTTTGTCAGTACACGGGGAGAGACTGCCTGACAATGAAGCCACAACAGACAACGTGGAGATGAGAGATGGCAGGAAGGAGATTCTCAACACTGTCAGTCATCTGAGCCTCTGGAAGCAGCTATGCCTGCAGCTAAAGGCGTCTGCTTTTGTGTGTACTTTTCCTTTAACTAATTTACGATTTTTTTTCACTGAAAGAGTCCTAATGAATCAAGTACGTTTTCCTACATTTGATGGAGAAAGGTGAAAACTCAGGACAAGACCAGAGAACTGAAACTAGGTGGGTGGAACATCAGTAACCCCAGCACTCAGCAAGTGGAGGCAGGAGGATTATGATTTGGAGGCCAGCCTGCAGTACATAACAAGGCTCTGTTTCCAAAACAACAGCCACAGCAGCAACAGAAACATAAAAGAACAAGCACACAAACAATAACAGCAAGAAGATGGGATAATTCTATATGCTTGCAGTCCATGGCTACCCTAACTCCTGCTAAATGACTTAGACCAGGAGGCTGTTACTGATGTTGGACAATGCTAATTCTAATTATAGAAGAGAACATGAAGTTGAGGCAATCTGGGGGGACATGAGAGAAGCTGGTGGTGGGGAAGGTGTAGATGATGAAAATATATTGTACTCATGTATTGAGTTCTCAAAAAAATTTAATGTGGGCCTTGTTTGGTGGTGCACACCTGGAGCAACAGCATTTGGTAGTCTGAGGCAGGAGGATGGCTACAAGTTTAAGGCCAGCCTGGGCTACATAGTGAGTTTCAGACCATTTAAGGACACATGGAAAGACTGTTCCTAAGTTCATACAGTGTAAAGTTAAATTCACTGCTGGAAGGTGCATGTAGCATCTGATGCCCTCCTACCACTGTCCTTACAACCTGAGGCAAGAATTCTCCAAAACCGAAGTTTGGAGGATCTTAACAAGTTTATTGGACTTGCTAAATGAGCTTGGGGTGCTGGATTACTTACAGGAGAGTGGGGGCCACCCCCATCACAGCTGTGCTCGAAAGTCCACACCCAACAAGTCCAGTGGCTTCCCAACAGCCACACAAAATGGTGAGAGAGCAGCCTCGTGATTTTCCCAGCTTATATACCCTTAGTCCCTTTACTTTAAGCAGCTAAGGTCAGCTGATTGGCTGGAAGACGTAATGGGCTTGACTCCTTCCACAGACCATGGGAAGGAGGCAGGATCATGGCTACTCATTCCAGCCAGGCTCTCTTATTACAGGGTCAAAGGAACATCTGGGTCACAGACAGATACCCAGACCCAGATCCAGATGCACACACAGACACACTCCACACAAACTGACACAAAGACACAGATACAGACACACACAGACACACAGACACACAGACACACAGACACACACACACACACACACACATGCACACAGAATTAGTATGTCTCACCCAAGGTGCAATAGCTGGATAATTACAAAGCTAGCTTAGATTAAGAAAGACGCAGTCCTGCCTCATGTTGTGACCCATGGTTTTAACTACTTACTAACTGTTTGGTCAGTGAATATGCTAAAGTATAAGGAGGAGAGAAGAGGACTGAGTTTATTATGAGCAGGTACAATGTAGTGAATTATCCTCCCAGAAAAGTAATACCCAGGGTGCAGAGCTTGAGAAAGAAAAAGAATAAGAAGGAAAAGTCTGTAGATGGGAAATAAAAAGCTGATACATGGGGCTCTTGATGCACCTTATATTAAAATAATTGATCAAACGCATATTATCAGCTACTGGAGTACACAGTAATAATGACTGCCTATAGTTCACCATTTAATCTCAAGCCCCCAAAGAGAACTCTAAGGAAATCCATGACGTATTACTGTGTTTTGTTATATAAGCCATTCCTGGAGATACTGAGGGGGACGTGGGACCTGTAGTCAAATTTCAAGCACATTTTGACATTGCTGGAAACAATTCTCCATGTGCCAGAGCAGCTGATAATCTCCCTAACTGCTGGCTGGCTGGAGTTACTCACTGTTTTCTATTCTACAGAAAGCCTGTCTCAGCATCTGCAAAGAGTCTCAGCATCTGCAAAGATAGCTATTTGACGGTGAACATGCCGTCACTCATTAGTGAGCCATTTGTCCTGGGCTTGAATGAAAGCCAGCACTTCTTCCTTTGAGACCTCCATTAAACATGCAGCACTAGTCTTAAACTGCATGGGTGCATGGGGGATTTTTTTTTTTTTACCTTCGACATGATTCGTATTTTAAAATATTTAACAATTAGAAAATATCTACTTCAATGAGTGTCTTCCCCCATTTCTATTTCTCACATCCCTGCAGTGCAAAATGGCATGGCTGCTGCTGCTAATGATAATGGTGATGATGATAATAATGGATTCTTGAGCACTGACAACATACCTGAAACCGTGATGGGTATTTTATATACATTATTGCTTCATCCTCTGTGTCCCTCTAGTTGATCTCTTTCTTCTGTGTGGCTCTCATTTCCCTTACTTTGCATTTTCACTGAGCTAGATTCTAGTCATCCAAAATCTAGCCTACTCATTCCAGCCAGGCTCTCTTATTGCACATTCTTCTTAGTCCCTGGGACCTCTGCTAAGTGGATGGGCCACTATTGTGTAATTTTTTTTTTAAATATATTATATTTGAGGAAGAAGCATAAAAATTTATGACATGTTCATTAGTAGAGGTGATAAACATTGGGTGATTGAAATCTACCCAGTGACTTTATAGACATACACAGGCACCCAGGATCCAAGTGCAACTGATTATGACTAGTAATAATCAGATACATACAGATTAGAGACGCATGTGCCAACATCTCGACATCTCAGTGTTATTAGCAAAAACAATGAGTCTTTCTATAAGAAACAGTATATTTTAAAATGAAATGGAGATCTTTTTTAAAGGTTAAAAACTCAATTTTATGTCTCACAGGGTTTATACTGAGTCCAGTATTGTATAACTGTATAAATTCAACTGTGAACTTAAAAATTTACAGCTGTGTTCTTTGAGTGATATCCAACTTGCTTTTTGATGTTCTTTCTTCTTAAATTTTTTTGTGCATATTCAATGTACATAGAACTGTTACATAAGGATATTTTATATAAGTATATAGTGAACGTTGATCACATTTCCCTATAACCTCCTACCTTCTCTTTCTCCCCACTTTCTCTTAGATCTCTTTACTCCCATAGACAGCTTCATTTCTATTGTCCTGTCATGTATACACACGCAATTTTATGTATCTATATACAATATGCACTCATGATTTTATGTATCTATATGAGATCTATATGAATGCACAAATGAAAGAAAGGAAATGAGGTATTTGTCTTTCTGGAAATGGCTTAATTTACTTGATGTGATTATCTCCAGTTCATTCATTTCCCTACTAATGACATAATTTCTTTCTTCTTTTTGGATGAAAAACAATATAATTTTCTTTATACATTCCTCTGTTGTTGGACCTCTATGATGGTTCCGTAACTTAGTTCTTGTGAATAGTGCTATAATAAATATTGATGTGCAAGTATCTCTTGATATGTTGACTTATAGTTCTTTGGGTAAATATCAAAGAGTGATATTACTGGGTCATGTGATGGATGCATTTTTGGTGTTTATTAAGAAAATTCCACACTGGTTTCTATAGTGGCTGTATTCCTACCAGTGCTAAGTTTCCCTTTCCCATGACAGTAAGAATGGACTCTTGTTTGTTTACTTTTATTCTCAGGGTTTATCAAAGAGTCTGACACCTGGTAAACTTTTCATAACTGTTTAACAACCAATCTGTGAAATAGGCAGACATCTTTAGCCAAATCTTGTAGATGAGGAAACTGAGACACATAGAGAGTATAGTAATGCACTAGGAATTGGACCTAGTCCTGTTTCACACAAGCTTTGTCCTGAACCACTATGTTATTCTGATACGTTCTAGAGTTGACTTTTTGCTTGGCAGGGATCCAAGGGCTATTTGGTACTAGAAATTTGATTCAATAAACCTGCAAAGCTGATGTACTTTTCTGGAATCTAACCGTCACCAATGCCTGGATTTCAACAACAAACTATTTTAGTTGGACTGGTCTTGAGTAGGACCTTGGAATTTGTCCTTTCCTAATCTTCCGGGTGAGTCTACCAATCCAGCCTTCACTGACTTCACCAGCTTCCTCTCCCCACATGTCTCCAAGGTCATCCTTCTGTTTTCACTTCAACTGTCTCGTGCTCCTAAAGGCCTGAGGGAGGCTATTTGTCCTTTTTCCTTCCCTGGATACCACAGAAAAATACCATATTTTCCTCTCATAGTTCCAACTTGCATCCTATGCCTATTATTTTTGTAACAATTAACATACAATATTCTGTCATTTTATTGTTCCAATTTAATTTTCTGCTGTCATCCAAGTGGATTGACTTTGATCTATTTGAGGTCACAAAGCAGGTCTTAACCAATGCTGTACCCAAAGTACCTAAATATTTGATACATGAAAAACGAGTTGATAGGGCTAGATATGTGGCTCAGTTAGCAGAGTGACTGTTTGGCATGGATGAAGCCCTTGGTTATATCCCCGGTGTTGCACAAATTGGGCATGGTAGTGCCTACCTGTAATCCCAGCACTTAAGAGGTGAAGTCAGGAAGATAAAGAATTCAGGGTCATCCTCAGCTGCGTAGCAGTTTGAGGCCATCCTAGATTGTATGAGACCCTATCTCAAAACCCAAACCCAACCCAACCCAACCCAACCCAACCAAACCAAACCAAACCAAACCCCCCAAAAAACTGAGTTGGTTATTTTATGAATATGTGAAATGCATGGAAAGTTTAATATATTTCACATTTCTTCATTTATTGTATGAAATACCCTTTTCAGTCATCAAGGAATATTCCTAGGACTATTGGGGTGAAAGATTTTAGTTGAACAATTCTGTCTACTCATTTGTTCAAACATGAACATCAGTGCTAAAGTCATCGTCTGGTTTGGAATGACTGGAAATAAGTGATATTTTAAAAACTATGTGTGCTGGAGACCTAATAAAGCCAAGCTGTTTTCAAGATGGCTACCACTGAAATCATCTGGCAAAGACAGTGGTCACTATCTAGCCAATTTCTACAGCATTCACTGTGAGCCTGCTATGTGTCATGGATGGAGGCACATACTAAACATTTCATGGACTGACAGAGGAATTTCTAATTGCACAAACTCAAGGATGTTTTGACCTCTGACCCTAATCTCTCTTCCTATTCTTATCACACATAGTTCCCTAGAAACATTCGACACTACAGTTGACTTTCCTTGCAATTTTTCCTTTCCACTACTACAAAATACCACATTTTCTTAGTTTTTCTAATTGGTTCTTTTGCATCTTCATATGGTAAGTATTCATTATCCCTTTCATTAAACAACATGAAAGAAACTTTAAAAAAACAAAAAACGACTTTTTCAATTGCAGTCTGGCATGAATGTTTTGATGCTGTTGTTTGGAAGTTAAAAATAAAAGTTGAATGTAGAAATATATTATTGATTCCTGCCTGTTCTTCAGGCTCATGCACTATTGATTAAAGCCCTCCACAGCTCTAACCTTTGCTCTTTCATCCCAAGAGAGCAAATTTGTAGAGCTTCCAAGTACCAAAATTCTGGCATGAAGATTTTGACACTCAGTGAGCCAGACAGATTGGAGTAGCTTGTATTCTATCAGTGATAGAAGAGGCCTTGACTGGGAGACGTCAGACTCAGCACACAGCCAAGTCTTGGATGCCAACAAAGAACTTTTCAATTCAAGGATGCAACATACATTTTTGCATTATGGGACTGGAGGGGTAGGGGAATGCACAAGTCATGCCAGTGTTGCCTCACTGCAAGGGGCAGCAACTCATGTCCGCATAGCATAGGCAGAGGATATTGCATATGTGATGGAGAATGGCTAGTTATTGACTTTAATGACAACCAAATCCAGCACCCCTTCTTTTCTTCTTGCATTTGTATGTTTATTTCATTTCCATTTGAAACATATTTTCCCAAAGTAGATAGGCTTCTCCTAGAGGTGGTTCTTCCTTCGTAAGATTTTCAGATTCAATTACTTCCTCTCCTTTTCTTGCAATCAAACATGTCTCTCTAGTCTCCAATACCTTACAACTTACTAATCACATTCACTTTTTTTTTGTCTTTTTTTGAGACAGGGTTTCTCTGTAGCCCCAGCTGGCCTGGAACTCACTATGTAGACCAGGCTGGTCTTGAACTCATAGAGATCCACCTGCCTCTGCCTCCCGAGTGCTGGGATTAAAGGTGTGCATCACCATACCCAGCTCATATTCACTTTTAAATTAGAGGTTCTGGACCCCATCTGTATTCCTTGGGAGATGACGTTGGAGAACAGTGCCAAGTTCTACTCTGCCCATTCTTAAAGTTTGCTCTACTGACAGAACCACTTAGCATCCGAGCTTCTAATTTCCTTTCCTTGGATCACTTCACGTGGTTACAGGGCTTTGTAGGCAGCATGTAGTGATAGAAATAAGGTGAACTCCTATCTCCTCCCAACAATGACTCTAGATGCTAAGAAAGAGGCTTCAGACTTTGAAATCAACACACAGTAAATTTCAGTGGACTGGGTAGAGATAGCAAAGGGACTTAGGTATCTAGGCTAGGAAAGGACTTGGTTCCTGATATTCATAGGTAAGGGTTCTGTATCTATACAAAGATGCACCAGAAACAAACATGCTAAAATAATCATGACAGAGAAGCAATCGAGCCTAGTTAAGCCAATCTAGGTAGAAAAAGACTTTGTGTCCTTGTCAGTGGGCTTTGAGTACCAGGGAAGGTCCTATCATGAAAAAAGGGATGCAGTCACTCAATTAGAACCTGAAATAATTACACATGGGAATACTCCAGTGTGCCAGTCCATGCCTGCCTTCGACTGTTACTACTCAATTCTCTTGTGGGTGACTGTTAGGCGAGGGAGGGAGGGAGGGAGGGAGGGAGGGAAGGAGAGAGAGAGAGAGAGATTTGCCCTTGTGTGTACTTATAGAAAATACAGGTCAACTTATCTCTGTTGCTTTTCCTATTAGTTTTTGAGATGGGGGGGTCTCTTATTGAACCTTGACCTCATCATTTCAATTAGACTGGCTAGCCAGCAAACCCCTTGGATCCACCTGTCTCCATTCCCTCAGCATTAGGGTTATAGACACACGTTACTGTACCTGGGTTTTATGTAGGTGCTGGGGAATCAGAACTCAGGTCCACATTCTTGTGCAGCAAACACTTTACCGATAAAGCCAATTCCCTAACCCCACTTGAATGGGTTTTATTGGAAGGAAAATTTGTAGTGTGGATCAAAAGCCTTAAAATATAACCCTATGATTCCTCCACTGATCACAGACTGGGGTGTGTGTGTGTGTGTGTGTGTGTGTGTGTGTGTGTGTGTGTGAAGTTGTTATAGAAGAATGTCCATCATAGAGTTATTTGTAGTAGCACATTTGAAGCTGTCTAATGTCTGGCCATAGAGCAATGGGAATGTTCACTCCTGGTTAGTCTTTAGGTCAAATAGTATAATTTTTAGCAGTACAAAATGGCATAAGGAAATACTCATAATATATGCTATCTGTAGTGGGGGAAAACCTACATTGTTGTTTTGCTAAATGGTCAAACTGCCTTTTAAATATTTGTTTATACACATAGATTTATACTGCTCTCAATCTTGGTCAGAGAAACTTCTCTTTGTAGATGGTGCTGGTTAATGCAGAGACTCATAACTCAGTCACAGTGCTGAGTATAAGTAACAACGCTCAGCCGTAGGTGGATCATCTATATCAACCACCTCATATCCAAGGCTCAGGAAACATCTTAGAGGAGGATGCAGAAAGAATATAAGAGCTAGAGAAGGGGAAGAGAGCTGTGAAATGCTGTCTGCAGAAACTGACAGGGCTGTTGTACTCATTAACTCACAACACCTATGGTTACCTGCACAAGACAAAGCCAGTCAAAGTTCCAGCATGGATGGTGGAGGGACCCCAAGGCCATACCCTTAGTGGAGGCATTATTAACTGTTAATGGCTGCTGAGAGGAAGGAGAGCCACTTTCTTTGGGGACATGGCTGCTGGTAGGTTACCCATGTCCCAGCAGATGGCCGCACACGATGCACATGTGGTCAGAAATAACTGGACTCAGGGGATTATGAATAACAATGAAAAAGAGAGGACATGAAATTAGAGGGGAGATGGGGTAGAGGGGCACCGGGAAAAGTTGAAGGAGGTAGTGATGCATGGATATGATCTAAATACACTATGTAAATGTATGAAATTTTCAAAGAATAGACAAAATATTATTAAAAGGACCTTTCATAATTTTATCCCTAAACTCAAGCAACCTTAATGCCAAATGAATACATTTAAGATATAATAAATTGTATGTGTTAGAATCAAGACGTAATAGCTGATTTCTACTGTGGGTATTGAAACTCTTGCTACTGAAATTGACTTTCACCCAGAGCCAGATGTCACTACGTTTGTGTAAATGTGTATGTGTGAAAATGAAAGGAAATTATAAGATATTTTGTTTTTGTATTTGGCAAAATATAATGACTCTATGTGATTTTTCAATGTGATTTTTCAACTTTCAATGGAGTCACTTCTCGAAATATAAACCCTTCTGTGGCAACTCTTTCAAAACTTCTGATTATTTAAGAGTGTTAAATGAATGTGCTCTGTTCAGAATCTACTGGTTGCTCTCCATCAACAGCACCTACCATCTCCCAACATCCCCAGATTTGGGCTGAGGAAATGGCTCAGTCAGCAAAGTGCGTGTTGTGCAAGCATGAAGACCCAAGTTTGGGTCCCAGTATTGATGTGCAAGGCCAGGCAGAGTGGTGGGTATGGGTCTATAATCCCAGTGCTGGGGGGGGTTAGAGACAGGAGGATCCTTGGGGCTTGCTAGCTGGCTAGTCTAATCCATGAGATCCAGGTTCAGTGAGAGACCTTGTCTCAAAAAGTATGGTGAAAAGAGATTCAGGAAGATACTTGATGTGGTCTCCACACACATGCATACGAACCCCTCCACACACACACACACACACACACACACGCGCGCACGCGAGTTCCCGGATTCGCTTATGCTCATCTCCACTCAATCCTCTAGTATACATCTTTAGTGGAGCCCTCTTTCAACTCTGTCTGTGCCTGAAACCACTTTTCCTTTGTGTCAACAACCGTCAAACCCAGAAACTGGCTTTCCCTGGCAGCCATGTTTGTACTTTGTGACCAGGGACAGATCATTGGATTGATTCAGTTGGGCCAATCAGGTTCACTCTGCTGGGAACTTGGAAATGAACTGAAAAACAACCATCTTCCAGTCTACAGAACAAGAGCAAAGGACACTTGTTTGAGAAATAATGAAGCAGAGAGGACGTGGGTGCCCTGCCGGCGTCGGAGGCCCAGGTTTCAGGATATGCCTGCTTCCCTGGTACACTGCCATGCTGGATAGTTTATTCTTTTTAAGTTAGCATACACAGTAAAAGAGTTCCTTACGGCATCTCCATCCATTCTGAGATTTGGTTGAGCCTGTCCCCTTCCCTATGCCCCATCTGCCTGTCAACCACTCCCTACTGTGCTGTGTGCCCTCAGTATTCCTCCATCACTTTCCTAACATGTGTGTTCTATTGCCCTCTCCATGTCCTCTGTTAAAGCATCTTTCTTCATCTTTCATGGGTCCCTTTTCAGTTTCCTGTCCTCTACTCATACCCAAGTAATGAGTGGAAGCTCAGATCTGCACACGAGAGAATATGCGATAATTTATCTTTCTGAACCTAGGTTGTGTCACTCTGGATACAGTGTTTTCCAGTTCCATCCATTTTTCTGCAAAGTTCATTTTTCTTTACAGCTGAATAATATTCCATTGTATAAATCTTCATCTACCATATCTTTACTATCCATTTATCTGTCAATGGGCTTCAAGACTGATTCTGTTTTCTTGCTATTGTCAATAGAGCAGCAATAAACATGATGTGTAAGTATCTCTGCTAGAATGAGTGGAATAGCTGGGAAGTATCATAGCTCCATTTTTAGCTTCCCTTTTTAATTTTTAATTTTTTTTTCTTGTTGAAAGTTTTACATTATTTTTATTTTTTCATGAGACATTCATACAAATATACAACACAATATGATATTTACCCACCATTCCTCCCTCCAACTCCTACATAGCCCCTCAAGATGCCTCCCTCTCAACTTCATGCCTTTAAAAGAAAACACCTAAGTTCAGTTAGAGACACCATATGTGCATGGTGTGGGACCACTCATTGGATCATGGGAATCCTACTAGCGCCACTTCCTCATAAAAGAGTTATTCTCCCTCCCCCAATGGGTATCCACTGACAGTGGCCTTTCAGTAAGGGGTGAGGCCTGGGGACCATCTCCCCCATCTGTGTTGAGATTTGGCTGGCTTGATCTTGGTCTTGTAAACCTTCTGCAGGTAACCCAGCAGCTGTGAGCTCACGAGTGTGCTAGTCATGTCATGTCCAGAAAACAGCATTTCACAGCACTCCTCCCCATCCTCTGGCTTTTATAGTCTTTCTGCCTCCTCTTTTGAGATTTCCCCTGAGCCTGAGATGGGTGGTTGACATAGGTTTTCCAGTTAGGGCTGAGCACTCTGTCTCTTATTCTCAGCACTTTGACTAGCTACATATCTTTCTGTTGGTTGCTGCCTACTGCCAAAAGAAGCATCTCTGATCAAGGTTGAGAGTAGCCTAAGTACAAGCGTATAAATATAAATGTTTAGAAGACACATTGACGGCATGGCCATTTAGCAAAATAATAAGAGTAGGTTCTACCTTAGTGCCTGTGACTTTCCCAGCCATGGGCTTTTGACCAGGACTGTAGTAGTGGGCATAAAATGCCCTTGTGTGTGTGTGTGTGTGTGTGTGTGTGTGTGTGTATGTATGTATACAGTCATACTTTTGCCCCTAAATGTCCTTTGATGTGAATCTATCCACTGGAGCCTGGACTCCAACTCACCAAGGATTTTACCTTTAAATGAGATAGAACGACACTTACCAGTTGCCAATAGTTCCTCAGGTGGGACTGAGCTTTCTAACCCACCTTCCTATGCTCATGCTGGGATTTTTGTCTGGTCTGAGCTTAGATGAGACTTGTGCATGCTGTCACCATTGCTATGAGTTCATGTGAGTAACTGACCAGCTATCTGAAAACTGTTTTCCTATGGCCATCCATTGATATCAGGCCTATGAACCTGTGGCTGGACAGGTCACAGGCCATAGAGGAGAGCTTAATACTATTATTCTGCTAAATAGATATAGCATTAAACTGACTCCTAATGACTTATTGTTATACCCAGAGATTAATGTATCGGTCAATTCTCCCCCAGATCGTGATTAACACAGAGACCCACAACTGACCAACGTGCAGAGAATAGAGACTCTAGAGTGCTTATCCCTGAACAGGACACCTACATCAAACTTCTGCCTCCCAAACTCAGGGAGCATTCCAGAAGAGGAAAAGAGGGGCTGAAAGATTGTAAAAGTCAGAATAATTTTAATTTACATTTCCCTGGCAGCTAAGAATGTTGAACACTTTAAAAAATATTATTGGCCATTTGTATTTCTTCTATTTACTGATTGGTAGTTTTGGTTTTATTGTATTTTGTATTCTGGGACTTAGAAGCCCAATTTTTAAAGTTGGCTTATGTTGGTTGCTACATTTACCTCATAAAGGAAGAAAGCCTCTTTACTTTTAGCTTCTCTAAACTCCAGTCTTCCTCAAACTCTTCTCTTTGGGGAAGTCCTTAATGATCGTTCGTCACACAAGTCTTCCTGTAACCCTTAATTCCCTCCACCTTCTCATAGTTTTCTCTACTTCTTCTTGTTCTGGTGTCTGCTGCTTCATAGCTGTGTACTTTGCAAGCATCCTGGGAACTGAAAAAATTTGTCTTTTTCGTTTCATCTGAATCCCACAACACCTACTACTCTGATAGGAAGAAATTGATTTCCTGTGTGGGAATAAAACTGTAGGGCAATTGGTGGGGAAAGTGCCTAGCGCAAATATCAGCCCATCTTGGCAGTCCTGCATAAGTCATCTGCTACTTCCTGAGCTCATGTTCTGAAAGTGGTCCCTGGTTGGTGCTTCTGCAGGCAGGTTGATTCAGCAAGTACAGGTGTGTTCTAACATGATGCTGTGGAGAGGGGAAGCCTTTAAAAGTCAGCCAGACTTCCTTCTTAGCTGCATGGTCTCAGCAAGTACCTAACTTTATTGGCCTCAGCTTTAAGTTTTTTAAATATAAAATATGACTAGTCAAAGGAATTAGATGGAATAATGAGTTATTGAATGACATGATCCTTAAGGATGCGGATTTTAGATGGAAACTGAATTGAAATCATTTTCCTACCACTTGCCAGCTGAGATATCCCAGACAAGTGGCATAGTTTCTCTGTGCTTGAAGAAGGCAGTAACAGCCTCAAAGTATGTGGGCCACTCTATGCATATACTCCTGGGACGTCTCCTTCTGCGGTGTCCTTGGAGTTGGTCATGCGTCTTATTCTGGCCAATGGGATAATAGCAAAGGCTTTACAAATAGAGAAGAAAACTTCTGAGGATGGAGAAGAAAACTTTTCAGGGCTTGTTCCTTTCTCTTGCTTTGGAAAATGTTGCCATCTGGGATAGTCCAGGCTAGTCAGCTGGATTATGGAAGATGCAGGTGGCCTTGCACTCACTATGTAGCTGAGGATAGTTTTAAACTCCTGAATCACTTGCTTCTGCCTCTTGAGTGCTGGGATTATAGACATGTGACATCACATCTAATTTATGTGGTATTGGGGATCAATAGGGCTTTGTGAACATTAGGCAGGGACTCTACTAATATATACAGTGTGGGTTCATGTGCATGGGTGTGCACTTGTTTATGGAGGCCAGATGTCAACCTTAGATGCCATTCCTAAGAGCCATCCACCTTGATTTTTGAAACAGTCTCCCACTGGGACCTAGGACTCACTGATTAGTCTAGGCTGGGTGGAAACAAGCACTAAGAATCTCCCTGTCTCTGTTTCCCTAGTACTGTGATTACAAGCATTTGGTACTACGCCCTGCTTTTTTTTACATGGATTCTCTGGGATCAAACTCAGATCCTCAAGCTTGAAGAGCAAGTACTCCAGCCCTAACTATGTGTTTATGGAATATAATGTGATCTTTTTATCTGTCTGTCTACCCATCTATCTATCCATCTATCTGTCTATATCTATCTATCTGTCTGTCTATCTCTCTTCTAGCTTTATATATATATATATCGGGTTGGTTAATCAAGTTAATTAGCATGG
Source organism: Nannospalax galili (assembly GCF_000622305.1). NCBI lineage: Eukaryota > Metazoa > Chordata > Mammalia > Rodentia > Spalacidae > Nannospalax > Nannospalax galili. The sequence continues at coordinate 6,358,459 of NW_008335297.1, read as the reverse complement.
CCATTACCTCACATACTTATGGGAAAACATTTAAAATCTATCATTTAAAGCAATTTGAAATACGTAATGTATTATCAACTATTTTCACCATGTTGGGCATAGCTCTCTAACATATATTCCTCCTGTCTAGCTGAAACTTTGAGTCTTTGGAGAGAAGAATAGCGATTACGAGAGGCTGCGATGGTGGGCTGGCATATAGGGAAATGTGTGATTTGTTTTAAACTATCATGGCTTGGGGATGTTTGTGAATAAGAGTAGATGACTGCTATACTTTTCTGTGTCCTTTTTGTCATCTAAAAAGATGATAGTATATGAGAGCTCAGTGAGAGTTGGTTTATTATGTTCACAGGACTTAAAACAGGTCTGAACATGTGCTGTATGAAAAGTGTTATCATTACATGAAATCACATAATGTGTGGGGTACATAGCAGGCACTCAAAGGGCTGCTGTACATGTCTCTTACAGTGTGTTCACTGAAGAATTGAACAGAGTTCAAATTAAACTTCGAGCTGATTTGGGGGTCATCTTAAATGCTAGTGAAAATCTGTATGGAATTTCCACTGATGTGTAAACTTACTGGGTCTGAAAGTGTCCCTCCTCTTCTAACAGGACCCTTGAATCAAGCTGGGGAAGGGACTGTGGTGTGATAAACACATGCCCAGGTCTTTCTTCTCCCACTCTCAGAGGCTGCTGAGTGATTAGCAAATGCCCCTTTGCACATATGGGCAATGGGTCTCAGAGACAAGGACAGAGGGTGAGTCAGTTCCCGGATATTTTAGTTTGTCTTCTATTTGTGTGATAAACACCATAATCAAAAGCAACTTGGGGGACAGCTATTTCAAACTTCTGCCTCCCAAGGCTCAGAGTTCAGTACAAAGAGGGGCCAGAAGATTGTAAAGCCAGAGGTAGTGGATGACCAGAAGAAAAGTTTTCCAGATAACTGGTCAGTTAGTTACACATATGAACTCACAGCAATGGTAACAGCATGCACAAGTCCCAAGCAAGCTCAAACCAGACAAAAGCCCAGCATAGGCATGGGGAAGGAACTTTTGGCAAATGATGGCTGTTGGGGTGTGTGAGAGACAGTCTCTTACAGGGGTGGGACTCTTGGTAGGTTGACCAAGCTCCACTGGATGAACTCACATTGAAGGACATTTGGGGACACAAATTAGACCTTGTAGTCTAATTAAATTAAATTGAGCAGAAGGCAGTAAGAGGAAGTGCAGATAAGGGAGGGAATCTAAATACCATCAAAGTACAGTACATGAAAATTGCAAAAATTCAATAAAAATTATAAAAAAAGAAACTTGAGGAGGAAAGAGCATATTTCATCTTCTACTAAGTAACAGTTTATCACTAAAAGAACAGGCCAAGAACTCAAGGCAGGAACTGAAGCAGAGACCATGGAGGAATGCTGCTTATTGGCTTATTTCCCAGCACATGGTCAACTATCTTTCTTATACAGCCTAGGTCTATCTGTCCAGAGATGACACCATTCACAATAGGGTGGACTCCCCTCCATTAATTAGCAACTAAGAGCTTGCCTCACAGACATGTCCATAGGCCAATCTGATCTAGGAACTTACTTAGTTGTGGTTCCCTATTCCCAGGTGTGTCAAGGTGATAACTAAGATTGGTCATCATACCTGACAAGGCTCAAGTTGTGTTGGGAGAGCATTCTCCATGAACAAGAACACATGTGGGGTGTGTGTGTGCGGGGGTGTTTGTGTAATATGTACAGGTGGAGACCACAGGTTGTTATAAGATGTCTCTATCATGCTCTACCTTATTTTTTTGAGATTCGGTCTCTCACTGAATCTGGAGCTCATTAATGGGTAAGATTGGCTGACTAGCAAGGTCCAGGGATCTGCCTGTCTCCGTTAGTCATCCTCCACCCAGTGCTGGGGCTATAGATGCACACTCAGCCTTTTACATGGTTGCTGTGGGATCTAAATCCTGGTTCTCACGTTTGTGCAGTAAGCACTTTACCCATTGAATCATTTCCCCAGTCCCAGGAAGATTCTTTTAAGGTAGAAGATAAGCCCAGATGCCTATCTTAAACTCAAAGAGGGCTGACAGGTCAGAAGTACGGTTCTGCTTGGACAGGTCTGGCTTACGCAGAGGGAGAAATGACCAGTGGAGAAGACTAGTCGGTGCAAAACAACTTCTCAGCTGGCCCACAGGGGAAGACTTATAACATCTTCTGTTTATTTGGTAGCTATAAAAACCTTCTGCTTCTGTGATTTAGAGTCATCATTTCAATTTGCCAAGAGGTTCTTTTCTACAATGAGGTGTGATGAAGTCTCCCAAGAAAAATACACACTGTCCACAAAGAGCAGCACAGAGAAGGGACACAAAGCCTTGTCCTGCTGCGTGGAAGACATTCTTTTCAAATTCAACCAGCAGCCAGGATGCCACTGAGCCTGGAGTTTAATAAGATTATCTCTGAAGTTGGCTTCCTCTACTCTTACTCCCTTGATGGTCTTGGACCAGTTATTTAATAACTCTAATCTTTAATCTCTATCTTTAGAGAATGAGGATAGCAGAAGTTCTAACCTATCAGGATGCTGTGAAGATTCAGTAAGATAATAAGTGAAGTGCATCTTGGGTAGCTCTTGACAAACAGTCCTCAGTAAATGCCACCTAATTCTGCTGTCATCATATCAAGCGATTACTGCATTGTTGCATGTCTCTTGAATACCCATTCTGTGCTAGATATTGAAGAACAAAAAAAGAGGTAAGGGGCTGTAGAGATGGCCCATTGGATAAAGTGTCTGTTTCACAGCCTAAAGTCCTAAGTTTGGATTCCCAATAACCATGTAAAAGGCATTGGCATGGTGAACTAGTGTCTGTAACTCCAACACTGGGGCACATGGTGACTGGGCAATAGATCCCTGACACTCATTAGCCAGACAGTGTAGGTGAAATGATGAAGTCCAGGTTCAGTGAGAGACCCTGTCTCAAAAAATAAGGTGGAGAACGATTGAGGAAGAAGCCCAGTATTGAACTCTGGCTTCCATATGCATGCATACACATGTTCAGGTACACCTGCCTGATTATGTGTACACAAAGAAAAACAAGTGCAGCGTATACATACACACTCATGTGCACACACACACACATGTGCATAGGAATTAAGATACAACCTTTATCTTAGAGAAAGAAATTGGTAAATTTTCTCTGTAAAGGGCTAGAGAGCAATTATTTCAGGCTTTGTGGATCCAAAGGTCTCCACTGCAATCACTCAGCTCTGCCACTGATGGAGAGAAGCAGCCAAGGATGGCCCACAATCATCTCAGGAAAGCATTATTGACAAAGGCAGGCTGCTGTCTGGATTTGTTCTGTGGGTAAACATTTGTCACTTGTGTGCTAGAGAGCTTCACTATTAGGAGTGTCTTTGGCTATAAAAGATGGAAACTACTACTATGACATGAAGTCTCAGAGAAGCAGGCACAGGTATTGGCTCAGTGGTCCAAAGATGTGGGCCAGCATTTCCAAATTCTCTAAGCTTTTATTTCTGTGTATCAACTATATTATATCCACAGTAAAGACAAGAGGGAGGAATTGGGCTCAGCCAATGAGACAATGAGAGCAAGGCTTTCCCAAAATGTTGCAGGTTGCAGTGATTGAACTGTGTCATATGGCCAGTCCTTGCTGTAGTCGTGGCTGGGAAGTAACTAGTTGTCACCTGTATCATTTATAATGTAGATGGGCAGAAGAAGTCTGGTTGAAAATAGGGGTTAGTTCCCCAACTCAGTAATAGTAGGGGACTTCAGTACCCCATTGTCTCCACTAGACAGGTCAACTGGACAAAGAATAAACAAAGAGACATCTGAATTAAGTGATACCATACATCAAATGGACCTAACAGATATCTTTCGATTAGTCCACCCAAACACCAAAGAATACACTTTCTACTCAGCACCTCATGGAACTTTTTCAAAAACTGACCACATACTGGGCCACAAAAAACCCTCAACAAATACAAAAATATTGGAATAATTCCATGCATTCTATCAGACCACAAAGCAGTAAAGCTCAAAATCAACACTGGACGAAGCCCTAGTCACTACATGAACTCATGGCGATTGAACAACACACTCCTAAACAATGAGTGGGTCAAAGGAGAAATCAAGAAAGAAATAAAAGAATTCCTGGAATTCAATGACATGGACAATACAACACAACACAACCTCTGGGACACATTAAAAGCAGGCCTAAGAGGGAAGTTTATAGCTCTAAGTGCCTACAATAAAAAATTGGAAAAAGCCCAAATAAATGACCTAACACTGCAACTCAAGGCACTGGAAAGGCAAGAACAAATGAAACCCAAACCCAGCAGAAGAGAAGATATAACAAAAATCAGAGCAGAAATTAATGAAATAGAAACAAAGAAAACAATAAAAAGAATAAATGAATCTAAGAGCTGGTTCTTTGACAGGCTAAACAAGATAGATAGACACTTAGCCCAGTTAACCAAAAGAAAGAAAGAGCAAATCCAAATCAACAAAATCAGAGATGAAAGGGGAAACATCACAACAGACACTCAAAAGATCCTAACCATTACAAGGGAATATTTTAAAAACCTATATGCTACTAAATCTGAAGGTCTAAAAGAAATGGATGGATACCTGAAATCATGGGAACCTCCAAAGTTAAACCAAGAAGAGATCAGCAGTTTAAATAGACCCATAACATACAGGAACTGAACCTGGGTCCTCTGCAAGAGCAGTCAGTGCTCTTAACTGCTGAGCCATCTCTCCAGCCACCACCCCCTACCCATTTCATTCTATAATTCTCACTACAAGTGTGAAATCAGTATGTTTCATCAGAGCTTAGATGCAGCCTAGAAGAGGAATGAGCTCAGCCTGCATTGTAAATCCAGGACAAGTGATAGATTCATGAACGGAATCCAAGTCTGTCTTACCGTCAAGTCCGTGCAAACTCCACTAGGCCATATTGCAAGAAGACTCAAAGATGATAAAATTAAGATTAAATGAATAATAAATAATGAGGTGACAATTATTCATTTGGCTTTGTGGTGATAGTAATTGTCTCCTACCTTATGGACAGTTTTACTCTAACGTAGGAAGAACTAAAAGGATCGATGCTTTGGAAGAAAAGTGAAGATGGTTGGAGGTATGACAGATCAAGGATGTAGTTAAAGGAGAGAGCTTAGGCAGAAGTTCCTTCTTAAATATAAACGATACAGTGAGGCCAATCAGTATCAGGCAGGACTCCCTATAGGGGCAGAATCAACAGCGTGAATATATATTGTAAAAGGAGATCTATTCCACTGGCTTAAACAATGGCAGCTGTGAAATCTAATAATTGTCATCTGCACACTGGAGGGACTGAGAACGTGGTGGGTGCTCACCCCACAAAGGTAGATGCCTGTGTGGTCCCAATCTGGAAAGCCTGGAAGAGTCCCGGAGAGTCACTGGCATTCAGTCCATGTCAAAGGCTAAAGAAGCTGGAGTCTGGGCTAGAGAGATGGCTCAGTGGTTAAGAGTACTGACTGCTCTTACAGAGGACCTGAATTTGATCCCAGCACCCACATAGCAGCTAACAACTCTAGGGGACTCCAATACCCTCTTCTGGCCTCTACGGGCATTGCATGACAGAGGTGCACTCACATACATGCAGGCAATACACTTATAAAAATAATAAAATATTTGAAAAATATTTTTTAAGTCTTGTAATAAACTTGAACAAAGACACCAAAGATCTCTACAATGAAAATTTTAAATCGCTAAAGAAAGAGATTCGGAAAGACACCAGGAGATGACAGGAGATAGAAGGACCACCCATGTTCATGGATTGGAAGAATTAATATTGTGAAAATGTCCATCCTACCAAAAGCAATATATAGATTCAATGCAATTGCAATCAAAATCCCCATGACATACTTCACAGAATTAGAAAAATGCATCCTTAAATTCTTATGGAGGCACAAAAGACCCGGGATAACCAAAGCAACCCTGAGCACAAAGAGCAACGCTTGGGGGTTACTATACCAGATCTCAAAGTATGCTACATAAAAACAGCATGGTACTTGTGCAAAAACAGACACATAGATCAATGGCACATCACTGAAGATCCAAACCTGAGTACACACAATTTCAGCCACCTGATATTTGACAAAGGTGCCAAGAACACACAATGGAGGAAAGACAGCATCTTCAACAAATGGTGCTAAAAAAACTGGATTTCCACCTGTAGAAGAATGAAACTAGATCCTTATCTTTTGCCTTGCACAAAAGTCAACTCCAAATGGATCAAAGACCTCAATGTGAAACTGGAAACCCTGAAACTATTAGAAGAAAATGTTGGCAATAACTTACAAGATATAGGTGTAGGAAATGATTTTCTAAATCAGACAAAAGTGGCTCAAGAATTACGGTCAAGTGGGACCTCGTTAAACTAAAACGCTTCTGTACAGCAAAAGAAACAGTCAAAAAAAAAATGAAGAGAAAACACACAGAATGGGAAAAAATCTTCACTGAGACACATCTGACAGTGGTTTAACATACAGAATATATAAAGAACTCAAAAAACAAAGAATCAAGAAACCAAATGACCCAATTAAAAGATGGACTGAAGATCTAAACAGAGAGTTCTGAAAGGAAGAAATAAAAATGGCTAAAAAACATCTCCAAAAGTGTTCAACATCATTAGTAATTAGGGAAATGCAAATTAAAACTACCCTAAGGTATCACCATACCCCAATCAGACTGGCTTGGATCAAGAGAACAAATTATTCCAAATGCTGGTGAGGATGTAGATAAAGGGGAATGCTTATTCACTGCTGGTGGGATTGCAAACTCATGCAGCCTCTATGGAAAACAGTGTGGAGAACTCTTAAAAAACTAAAAATGAACCTACCATATGACCCGGTTATACCACTCCTTGGCATATACCCAAAGGACTCATCCTATTGT
>NW_008335297.1:6348032-6350784 GCF_000622305.1 Nannospalax galili | reverse complement strand
GGGAGTCTTTTAGACAGACCCACTGAAGGGGTACTCCAGTTGCCTCACCCTACATCCCTGTTCAGCATGGAAGAAGCCAGAGCAGTCTGTGTCCCTATTCTCTATTGGCAATTTGGGTAACCCCTTAAGAGGACGGCGTGATAAGAGTAGGAGGTAGGAACTGGCTAAGCAGTTAGAGTAAAAAACACTAGGCAGTTAGGGTAAAAAGACCCCAAGGAAAAGTAGCCAGTTTCTTGGTTAAAAGTCAAAATGTCCTTGGGTGTTTTAGCAACATACTCTGTTCCAAAGGCCAAAAAATGTCAAAAGTATTTGGGAGGTTGTATGTAATCCTTAAAAGATTTTAGGGTTACCTCTTCAGAGGAGGGAGTGTTGGAAGGGAGGGAGTGGCAATGGATTTGATCAAAACACCTTATATGCATGTATGAAATTCTCAAAGTTTTTGTAAAATTTTTTTTTAAATTAAAAGAAAAGAAAATAGGGGTTAGTTATCAATATCATTGAGAGAGGCACACAGAATTATGTTACAGACTATGTAACACATGCTGTAATGGAAATGGAGTTCAGAATATCACAACTTTGTATTCCTTATTAAGGTTGTTTGATCAAGGAATATAGGTATTTACATAAAGACTGAAACACTTGATGAGGAAAATAGATTATAGCCAGATTTGAGTATTACTATGGTGCATCAATTACTGATTAAAAATATTTCCTTTCTCTCATTCTTCCTTCTCCATGATTAGTGGACTCTCTCACATTGACCTGGATACGTACATATGAACATATGTAGCTTGTTGGCATCATGATGGCTCACACATATGGACTTCCCTGCCCACCTGCTTTAGGTTTTGGGACTTGGCCGGGGTAACAGTCCTGATCAAAGCAGAGAAGCCCAAGTGGGTCTGAGAGAGGTGCTTCTTTGGTATCTAGTGGCCCTTTCCATCTGAGCTCTGGAATATAAACATATTTGGAATCAGTCTGAGTCAAACCTGTATGAGCAGGCCCTGCTGTGCCCAGGCTTGAAGCAGAGCTGATCAACTGAGATAATCAAATTTTCTTCCAACTTATAGCCATTGAGTGAGAATAAAAGATTGTTACTTCAAATGACCACATTCTGGCCTGGTTGTTATGTAGTAACAGCTAACTGATACAACTACAGCCTATAGAAACACATCTCAGATTTACAAATTGGGACCTCTGCTGGCAAGGACTGATTAGTTTTTTGTTTGTTTGTCTGTTTGTTTTTCTTTTGCTAGATACTTTGCTAAATTCCAGGGATACTAAAGTACACGAGATGTGGTAAAATTCAAGGCAGTGTAGTCTCTGAAAATGGAAGCAGAGTACAAAACCAAAAACGGCTAGGGGATTGAGACACTTCACATAGGGGAGGAGCACCTGGATTACAGCCAGTTCAAAGTTAGGTAAAGGATCAAGAGGCAGACAGAACGAAGGAGATGATGGAGAGGAGGGCATTCCAGGCAGGGCTCGGTACTATGCATAGTTTGGAGGCAGAGAGGGCACTGTGAGCATGGGGACCCAGCAAATGGAGATTTCTAGGTCAGTGGTGAGGGACAAGGTGCCTGACATCCTAGAGAAGGTCTGCTGTGCAAGGCTAATATTTTCCTTTTGTTCCACCCATGAGGACAGTGCGGAACAATGGAAAAACTGATGTCTGTTAATTTATTCTAGTGCGTAATGGTTTTAATTGTAACAGCTAACAGTTCTCAGGCCCTTACGAGGTACCAGGCAGCAGGATGTCTGTGCATCTCTCCCAACCAGTCTGATAGGTAGGTATTACTACTCTCCTTTAACAGATGAGGAAACAGAGTCCCAGAGGGGTGAAGAATTTCCACAGACATGGAATAATTGCTAGAGTAATGTGTTTACCCAAACTGCTCAATTCTGGATTCTTCTCCCTTAATCTCTGTGGTTCCTGAATTTCTACATTGATGTCTGGGGAAGGGACTGAGTTAACCAAGGAGTCACAAAACACATTGGAACTCATGCCCCTATGCCTGTAGAATCAGTGTTTATGGGAGTCACCACGCTCATCAGTGAGGAGCTAAATGTGAACAGAACTTGACTCTTGTTCTTAAGAAATTTGATTGACAGAAAAAACAATGCTAAGCACCAACAGTTTTTGTCTGTTTATTATGACAGTTTCCTTGAGGCGGTAGTTCCTGAGTATGCTGGGTTGAAGTACCAGAGAGATTGTTTTTGAAAAAGGACTGGCTCAGTCCAGTGAAGTTCATGTCACACAAACATGAAGACCTGAGTTCAATACCACAAATCTACATTTAAAAAAAAGCTGGGCATGGTGGTGCATGCTTGTAATTCCAGCCCTGGAGAGATAGAGATGGGAGTATTTTTGGGGTCTACTAGCAGCCAGTTTAGTGAATCAGTGAGCTCCAAATAAAAATGAGAGACTCCATCTCAGACACACACACACACAGAGAGAGAGAGAGAGAGAGAGAGAGAGAGAGAGAGAGAGAGAAACAAACGACAAAAACTGAGATGGATGGCTCCTGAGGAATGCCACCTGGGATTGACCTGTGACCTCCACACAGGAACACACTTATGCACATACTCCTGTACATAGAAGTACACTTACACACACGTACATACAAATATAGACCACGAAATTTAAAAAAATAGAGCTTCCAGGTCAACTGGGGTAAAAGTTCTTGACTGTGAATCTTGGAGACCAACCTTCCTCCTTATGTCCCTCCCTTCCTCCCCCTCCCTCCCTCCC
>NW_008335297.1:6329979-6347976 GCF_000622305.1 Nannospalax galili | reverse complement strand
TCTCTCTCTCTCTTTCTCTTTCTTTACACTTCCAGGTGACTCTGCAGTCCTCACAAAGTTGACACTGCAATCCCTGTTGTTTCTTCTGAGCCTTCCCAGGATACATCCTGCCAGGGATAAGGCCACTCATCAGACATGGCCAGCCAGTCACTTCCTTTGGGGTGAGTGATGCCTAGAGCTAATTTTAATTTCACAGGCTCATCAATGAATTCCAAGAACTGCCAATCTCTGCCCGCATTCCTGGACCAGTTCTTTGAAGATGTCTGTTGCTTAAAGCCACTGTCAAGCTAACTTTGTAGCGTTCAGCATGATGTCCAGTCTTCCTGGACTTGTCTGTGTCTCCTCCAGCAATTTTGGGGGAAAAATATTCTCCAGAAGGAAAGAGCAATGGCAGAAGCTGCAACCGTGGTGAAATGTGCAAATAGAGTGAGCTATCGTTACCCCTGAAGGAAGCATAGCCCCACTGGCACCTTGACTTTGGACTTCTAGCTTTAAGGGCTTGGACTTCAAGCTTTTTAGGCTTGGGGATGGGAGGCCCTTATTTTTCCATTCCAGTTGATTATTCTAGAGGGGGCAGAAAAACACTTCTCACGTATTTCCTGTTAAGGACTCTAGAGGCTGTGAAAATATATTTTTTTCAATGCTAAAATATTTCTAGGATGAGCAGTTTTGAAACCAATCAGCATTATCTAAGACACTCCTAAATGATACAAGCTGGTGGAAGAAAACACTGAATCTGCATTTCTTTAAGAGCAGGCTTAGTGCTCCTGTTATTTCAGAAAATCCCTGTTAAACAATTTGGAACTGGATGAGCTGTGATATGCTACCAGTTCAGTGACTATAGGGGCTAGAAGAGGAAAATGGCACCTCCGGTTTCAAACATATCCAGGTCTCAATTCCTGGAACCTGTGAACATGATCTTATTTGGAAAGAGTTCTTTGCAGAGATAATCGAGTCAAGGATCCTGAAGAAGAACTTGTTCTGGTTTATGTGAAGTTCCCCAAATTCGGTTATACACTTGCATATTTTGTAAGAGTGAGGCATGAGAGATTTGACAAACAGAAGAGGAGGAGACCAAGCTATGATAGAGACAGAGCTTAGACTGCTTTAGCCTTGATCGAGGATCACTGACAACAACTAGAAGCTATCGTTACCCCTGAAGGAAGCATAACCCCACTGGCACCTTGACTTTAGACTTCTAGCTTTAAGGGCTTCAAAAGATCAAAGTTTATGCTGACTTAAGTCACTCACTTAGAGATAATTTGTCACAGTAATATATAAAATCATCACAGGAAACAAGATTCCTCGTCCCATATTCAGACCAGAAAGGGCTGACTTTCCATAAACAAAAAATGCATGAGAAATCTTAGATGCAAAAAGATCCTGCTACTGTGTTGACAAATGCATCTGGAGGACACCTGAGCCCTCCATGGACAAGGTGGGTCCCTGGGGGAAGGTGTAGAGCCAGTTGCTGTCCTGGAACCCTGTAGTTGCAGCCTTTACACTTGGATTTGGATTTTGGAACCCTCCCTCCCTCTTTCTTTACACTTCCAGGTGACTCTGCGGTCCTCACAAAGGTGACATTGCAATCCCTGTTGTTTCTTCTGAGCCTTCCCAGGATACATCCTGCCAGGGATAAGGCCACTCATCAGACATGGCCAGCCAGTTACTTCCTTTGGGATGAATGATGCCTAGAGCTAATTTTAATTTCACAGGCTCTTCAGTGAATTCCAAGAACTGCCAATCTCTGCCCTCATTCCTGGACCAGTTCTTTGTAGATGTCCATTGCCTAAAGCCACTGTCAAGCTAGCTGTGTAGGAATGCAAACCAGATAATGCAACTTCACCTCAGGATTTACATCCACAGTCAGGCTTGATTTCTGCTGATGTGAGAAGGAAACTTGCCTGAAAGAACTCACATCTGTGACTGAGGGAGGATGGTTAGCTTACATTCAAATGTGTGGGCCTGCTGAAGGTCTTTTCTACTCCTGTCCCTTCGCAGAGTCCTGCCTGGGGTGAACAAGGTGAAAATGACACTTTTTCCCAGTATAAGGAGCTCAGTCTGGTGACAGGTATGGTAACTCAGAGCAGTAGGGGACATTCTAAGCACATTTGCTGACATGTGATTTGTATGTGCTCCGTCTGCTGTTGTGTATGCATGTATGCTCACATATTCCCATTAATATAGAGGTATACAGATGACTGACTGTGTACCAATCTGTGCACACTTGATGTACAGATCAATACATGGTTTTACTTTTGCCTACGCAAGTGTGTATGTGTGCATGTGAAATATGCATGTGCATTGTCCAAGACGAGTGTTCTCTCTGTCTGTAGAGAAGGTTTTGCACTCTTTGTGCAAAGGTTTTATATTCTCTATACCCACTTTTGGTCATTGTTAATGTTGGTCTTGATGAGGGTTTAGCACAATGGCTGCCACATAGCCCTTCTTCAGCTAGTGTTTCATGCAGAATTCTGCATAAAGTCACAAGATGGGCTAATGAGTCAGGCTCTGGATAAGCTTCCCAGATAATCTGTTCTGTTATACCCCTTAGAACCGTTTTCTTATCTTAGTTTTACTCAAAGGTTGTTGGTCCTCCATGTCACCACACTGTCATTGCTCCAGATGGGCTCAAGTATCTTTCCTTCTGGGATTTTGCTACTAACCCCCAGGTAGGAATTGATGAGCACCACTTCCACTGAACCCAGGGAAGTCATGCCTTTTAAGGAACCAACCTTGAGCTACAAGTTTTATTATACATTGAGAGTGAAGGCTGAAATTTAAAGCCCCGGAAGGCATCAAAGAACATTTAACTAAGACGTGTAAGGGCATTGGGGGTGTGTTAGTATTTCTCTTGCTGTGACAAAACACCTGACAGAAAAATGTTAAAGGAGACATAGTTTTAGTCCATAGTGACTGTGTTTCTGGACCTACTGTTGGTTTGAACATCATCGAGGGATAGTGAGGCATGGCATCCAGGAAGGAAAGAGAGAGAAAAAGAGAGGGAGAGAGGGAGAGAGAGAGAGAGAGGGGGAGAGAGAGAGAGAGGGAGAGAGAGAGAACATGAATGTGTGGGCTTGTTGGCCTCCCTTCCTTTCCCCATCACTGTGTCTATTCCAGCAGCCTATGGAATGATGCTGCCCACATTTAGGGTCTGTCTTTTGCTTTAGTTCTTCCTCTCAGGAAACATGCTCATAAACACACTCCCTGAGGTGTGCTTTATTAATCTCCTAGGTACCTCTCGATTGAATCAAGTTGACAATCAAAATGAACCATCACAACAGTGAAACAGTTGGGAGCAGAGAAAGCAATCGGGAGCATATCTTGCTGAGAAATACCAGCAGAATGACACCTTTGTGCTCATCTCAGCACTTTCTGGGTCTGTGGTGTGACCTGGGGCTGATCATAGCCCTCTGAGTCTTAGGAAGCTTGGGTCAGGCAAATTAAACAATAGACACCTGATCATACTGATAAAAAAGAGAGATGCTTGAGCCTCCCTCCAAAGGCAGCATCTCAGGGGCAGGACCCAGGAATCTGCTTTTTAAATATGCCTCCCATGTGATGCTCTTCTCCTCTGGAGGTCCAAAACCAGCAGACGAGGCAGACTCTGAAGTTCTTTTTAGATACCGAGGCTATTATTCTGGCAGTGAAAATATTGACAGAGAACAGATGGGAATTTTTCAAGGAAAAGAAATGAAAACCCTACATCTTGCAAGAAATAGAAAAAACAAAATAAAGTATTTGAAGAAGCACATCAGGCTAGGAGGAGAGAGCCTGGGGCTGGGTATCTGACCTGCAGTGTTAAAACCAGCTGGATATTCTGCCAGCCTCTCCAAGCCAATTCATCTCCCCGGCCCCAAGATCTGGGGGATGCTGTGCCTCCAAGCACTCTGTGACTATAAATCAGGAACACTGCAGTTTCATAAGGAGCCTTACTTCCTTCATCTTCTGTTTTACACTGAACTACTATTTTCTAATTATTGGTTTGCAAACTGGTTCATATGGGTGAGGTGGTCCCTCCTTATCATTATGATGCTAATAGTGATGATGATGACAACATTCACTGAGCATGTCTCATATGCCAGATGCTCTGCAGGATTTAACCCACTTCCTTGCAACAAGTCTTTGAGGTTGGCTCTGTTATTATCTTCAGTTCAAAGATAACAAAGTCAAGACTCAGAGACTTCCACAAGGCGACACAGGCTCTGCTAGCCTTTAAGAGCCTACATGCAAATCAGAAAAGATGCTCCTGCCCTGTGTGTGTGTGTGTGCGTGTGTGTGTGTGTGTGTGTGTGTATCCATATGTATGCATGCGTGTGGTCTAGAAGGATGTCTTCCTCTAGTGCTCTCCACTTTACTTATTTACTTTTGAGACAGGGTTTTTCTGTAGCCCCAGCTGGTCTAGAACTTGCTATGTAGACCAGATTGGCCTCAGTTTTACAGAGATCCACCTGCCTCTGTTTCTGAGTGGTGGGATTAAAGGCACGTGCCTGGCATTCCTTCTTACTTTCTGAGGTAGGGTACCTTGTTGATCCTGGAGCTCTTTGATTGCACTAGACTGGCTAGACAGCAAATCCCAGGGCTCCTTCTGCTTCTACTTCCTTAGTGCTGGTATTGCAGCAGATTTGATTTTTACATGAGTTCTGGGGATTGAGCTCAGGTCTTCATGTCTGCTTGGTGAGCACTCTAATGACTGAGTCATCTCTGCAGTCCAAGCTGGCCCCTATTGAGTTAAAACAAGATGCCGATTGAGTGAATAAGTATCTACCAGTGTATAAATTGACAAGTGTTTGGCATCTTATACAAGGAAGAAGCAATCTCTTCCTCCAGATTGAACCAGGCCCAGGTCAGCTTCCATAGTTCAGTGGATACAGAGCAGTATGTGCTTTAGCCCCACCTGTCTCATCTGAGTGCTTGTATGTATTGTAGAGCATGCACAGCCATAATGTACCAACAATAGTTTCCTTCTGCTACTAAATGATGAGAGCAGGGCTTGATCCTAAAGTGTCTGACTGCAAAGCATATATTTTCATTCATAGGAATTTCCATTTTTGTCAATATGTAAAAAAATACACTTTCTTCTTATAAAAGGGAGATTTATGATCAGAAGGACTTGCAATCACAGATGCAGAACATACAGCAGTGCATGGCTAGGCAGGCTGCTGTGACTTAAGATATTTTCTTAAGCATATATTTTTAAAGGCATACTCACAATGGAGTGTTGATTTAGAATAGAGTGTGAGAAGGATGATCTCCAGGTCCTGAGGTGGGACTACAAGGCATGGAAAAGCAGTTGTGCAAATGAGGCTTGAGGTGGTTGGTATCCATTCCTGCAGGCAGCACCCATGTGTCCAAGATTCTTGTTTAGCACTTCTGCTATTCCAACATGAGTGTTAAAAAGGAGGAACTGGAGTGATGTTTCAGTCAATAGTGTGCTTGCTTTGTAAGCACAAGGACCCAAATTCAAGCTACAACAGCCAAGTAAAAAGCTAAGTGTGGTGATATTTGCTTATAATCACAGCATTGGGGAAGCAGAGACAGGAGGCTCTCTCGGGCTCACGGGCCTGCCAGTCTATCTTAACTGGTGAGCTCCATACCAGTGAGAGACTTTGTCTCAGAAAACAAGGTGAATGGCTTCTGAGGAATGGCACCTGATTTTGACCTCTTGTACACACACACACACACACACACCAGATTTGAAATTGCCAGGGATTATGAGTGTGGTAGGTGAGATGTATATGGCTAACACAGAGGGGCCTTGTTATGTTAGAGTTGATAGGCACTTTGCTTGTGTGATGGTTATATAGTTCTACACATATGATAATATTACATGGAATCACACACAGACAGAGCTGAGTGAGTGCATACAGAACTTGTGTGATTGGAACAAACTTCTTGGGTTGTGTGGGGGTCAATTTCTTAATAGAGATACTGAGCTAGAGTTAGGCAAGATGCTTCTGGGAGAAAGTAGGAAAGAGTATGAATATTTCTGTATTTTGGAATTGGTGGATGCTATTTCCTGTAAACCTACAATTATTTCAAGATAGTTTAAAAATTCAATGAGGAACTGTTCACACGCTATCAGGCTACAGGAAGTACATAATTCAATGAATATTGTGCAAATAACAATAAGTAATATACATAAGAACTGAAGAAATAAGCATTCAAATCACAGTTAGGAATTAGGGAGATAGCCCAGTTGGTAAAACACTTGTTGCACAAGCATAAGGACCTGAGTTTGATCCCCAGTACTCATCAAAATCTCAGTATGGTGGCTTGTGTTTGTAATCCTAGTTGTGGGGAGGCAGAGAAGGTGGATTCTTGGGTTTTGTTGACTAGGCAGTTTGTCCCACTTAGGAAATGTTAGGTAAATGAGAGACTGTCTCAAAAAACAAAGTGGATGACATTTGAGGAATGACACCTGAGACTGGCCTTTGGCCTCCATACACATGTGCACATACATGTACATACATGTGTCTATCTCACATGTACACTTGCACAGACACAAACATGCACAAATCCTCATGTGCACACACATCATAATTGTGTCTGATTCCGTTTTTTATATATGAGGAACAAAGATGTTCCAGATGGGGGATGAGCAGTCTCAATCTTTAACTCAAGATCTTTGTTTGGAAAACAGAGTTGTGATTGAGAAACCTTCACACATACACAGAAGGAAGCATGCACGAAGAAGCTGGAAGTTAGAGAGTTTATAGTAGTAAAAACTAGAGACACTTGAAATGTTCATCCACACTGTATGGAGTTCCACTTTGTGCAAGAGATGTTTATGTCTGAACATGGAGAGATGTGCAAGAGCCCCACAGATGAAACAGAAGCATGATCTTTTTCAAGTAAATAAGGGTAATTTGAGGATTAATAAAACCTATATGTAATAAGGATGTGCATATGATTGAATATATATTAACTAGAATTGTATACATATAATAGATTTATATAAACAGGAGAGGAAAGTCACCTGAGTATGTGTATGCATATATAAACGAAGAGAAAAGTCCATTTGGAAAGGTGTGCCCCAAACCCATGGTAAATATTAAAATACTAGATTGTTTGCCAAGTCTAAGTCATGAGCTTCACAGTCTCATTTAGCCATACAGCAAGCCCAGGGAGTAAGTTCTACCATCATAAAATTCCATTTCCAACATGGTAGCATGGAGTTAGGAATACCACAAGGCCATTCATCTGAGCTGGGATTCCGGAGACTGTGCAAGTTTCTTTCTGCCACCTTGACCTCAGACCCTTCAGTTGGGTCCACAGGGACCCACAGACTATGGATAACAGAGAAGCAGAGCTGAGTAGGGCAAAGAACAGTCTAATGGAAAAACCAAGTGGGGTTGATGTCCACATAAATCCAAAGCCTCAATGTCACGATACATGTCACCCAGAGCTGCGGTACATCAGGTCACTGTCTGCTCTGTGAAGGAAAATGGCAGCATGAGGCCACACCATCATATAGCACTGCCCTGGCTGTGATGATGATAATCCTTCTTGGAGGAAGGAGAATACCATGTAGCTCCTTTCTGAATCATGACTTCCCAGCAGAGATGGAATATCTGGGCATGGGAAGAAAGAAGTGCTCAGGGAGGCAAAGTGAAAGGTCTTTCTCACATGTTTCAGTAGAGTACCAAGCCCTGTCCTGGGATTTTGACAGCTACAGATGGATTGGAGAGGGACCATCACTCACTGGTCTCATGTGCCTCCCATTGTAGACGTGAGTGGGCTCCCTCCACCCTCACAGGCATTATTTCCCCCTATAGCAGAGGAGCCAGAACATCACAGTGATCAGGCAATTTTGCTTTTTAAATTAAAAACAAATCGTTTGCTCTTCTTTTCTCACTCTGCCTCATAACCACATCCCATAGAAGCCTCTCTCCATCTCTCAGTGCCAGAGTGCCTTTATGACAACTCCTCACAGCGTGCTCCTAGTTTCCTTCCAGTGGCCACCCCCTCCCCAACCTGGAGTCATCATTAAGTAATTAGTAGCACCATTAGTGGTTTGATCTCTCTATGCTTTGGCACATGAGCTTCATGAAGGCAGAAGGCAAATTTGTGATAATTAATGAGTCTCTATTATCCAGCCCAATGCCCTGCACATAGCAGGTGCTTAATAAACATGGATATATGAATCTCATATTAAAAATAAAGTCTTTGAGTTTTACAACTATAATAGGTGTAATAAAAGACTTAGTGATTCTAGACCTTGCTCCATTTATTCACAGAACTGCTCTATCTTATTTACCCCACATGAGGTGTAAGGCTTTTGTCAAGCCTTGAGAATACAGTAATGACAGATCATACATCATCTTTTTCTTCGAAACTTGAGCTCATAGGACTGGGGATTTGGCTCAGTTGGTAAAGTGCTTGCCATGTAAGTGTGAGGACCTGAGTTAGATCTCTAGCATTCCTGTTGAAAAAAAAGAGCCAGGCATGGCATCATGTGTCTGTGGTCCCAGTACTGGGGAGGTGGAGACAGGAGGATTCCTGTAGCTTGCTTGTCAG
This sequence comes from Nannospalax galili, assembly GCF_000622305.1. Classification (NCBI taxonomy): domain Eukaryota; kingdom Metazoa; phylum Chordata; class Mammalia; order Rodentia; family Spalacidae; genus Nannospalax; species Nannospalax galili. Next base: position 6,339,456 of record NW_008335297.1, on the reverse strand, counting down.
ACAGTCTAGCCAAATTCACAAGTTCCAATTTTAGTATATGATCTTATCTCAAAAGACAAAGTGGAGAGCAATTGAGGAAGGCACTCACTGTTGACCTCTGGCCTCCACATACATGCACACGTGTGTGTACACACAGGAACATGTAAACACATATACACTCATGCATATATTAAGCTCAATGTCTAGGGTGCCTCGTCATGGAGCTGGTCAGCTGAGACTGTGTGAATGGTGTCCAGGGTGCTTCTCTTGGCTCCTGTTGCTGGCTGTTCTAGTTTGTTTCTCCAATCTGTGACAAAACACTCTGACAAATACCAGCTTAGGGAGGAAAGGATTTATTTGGCTTACATCTCCCAGGTCACAGCTCATCACTGAGGGAACCCAAAGTAGGAACTCAGGGCAGGAACCTGGAGGCAGGAGCTGGAGAACAGGCCATGGAGGAATGCTGCTTACTAGCTTGCTCCCCTGGTCCCTGCTCAACCTGCTTTCTTATACAACATAGGCCCACCTGCCCAGGGCGGCGGGGGTGGGGGGCACAACCTACAGTGGGCTGGGCCCTCCCATATCACTAAATAATCAAGAAGATGCCCATAGACATGACCACAGGCCAGTCTAATGGAGGCAACTCACCAATTGAGGCTCCCTCTACCCAGGTGTGTCAAGTTGACAACCAAAGCTATCCAGCACCCTGGCACTCACTCAGTATCCATCTGTAGTTCTGCCAGAATCCCTCAGAGGCTCCCAGGAAACTGCCCTGTGTCATTTACTACTCTCTCCTGATACCTACTTAGCAGGGCAGTTCACAAACACCATACCGTTGCCTTCCAGGGAGCCTGAAGTTGAAGTAAAAGTAAATGGGTTTCTGTCTGGTCTCCCCAATTTAGAGCTACATGATCTTGGAGGAAGTCACACTGATCCTCTAAGCTTTATGTTCCTTACTAGCAAGGAGTTGATCCCCACTCACAGGGTTTTGCGATAATTAAGACAATGCATGTTTTGACAAGGCTTTGGCTAAGCCTCTGAGCCCACTTGGTGCAGGGGTGGCTGGTTTTCCTTCTCTGTGCTCTCTTTGAAAGACTTTCGTGCGCTGTGGAGCTTCAGGGAGCACCTGGGGCACCCTGTTGCCTCTAAGGCAGATAAGGAAACTCAACTCTGACAAAGCTTTTGGGATTTCTAGTCAAGTTCATTTCTCGATCAGCACTCAGCTAGGTTCTGAGAAATAGAAAAACTCAGTGCATCTGTGTGGATGTCATTTCATAACTCCTTCTGAGACTCCTTTTTCCTTAAAGATGAAGCATCTCTTTGTCCTTGAATATGTAAAGTGGTATTTTTCTCTCTCCCTCCCTCCTCCCCTCCCTCCCTCTTGCTCTCCCTTCTTTCCTTACCCCCATCCTACCTTCTCTTCCTTGCTATTTCCTCTTTATGAGCTGTCCCTTATAATTCCCTCTCTCTCAAGCCTTTCTGTTTTTCAGGGAGATACATGTTATAATTTAATACTCTATAAAGGACTCATTTAAAAGCAAGATCTAAGTGAATATTCTGGTGCATTTTAAACTTTCTCCTTTTTTATTGCCAAGTTTTAGCTTGCAACTAGGAAGAGAAGTATAAGAATTGGAGAGTGAGAATTTTCCAGATTCTAGGGCAGAAACGCTCACCTGGAACCTCCTCAAGATGTTTGACAGCGTCTCAAATACAATGAACCCCAATCTATACCATCACCTCGCCATGGCCCTCTTACCTTGCATGGCAACCTCATTGCTTCAGCTGCTCAGATTCTTCCTTGATTTTAGTCTTCCCTCCCTCCCTCCCTGCCTCCCTCCCTCCCTCCCTCCCTCCCTCCCTTCTTCCCTTCCTTCCTCCCTTCCTTCCTCCCTCCCTCCCTTCCTTCCTCCCTTCCTTCCTCCTTCCTCCCATCCTTCCTCTCTTCCTTCCTCCCTTCCTCCCTTCCTCCCTTCCTTCCTTCCTTCTCTCTTCCCTCCCCTCCCCTCCCTTTCCTCCCAACCTCCTAGCCACTACTGATCTTTCTGTCACCACTATTTTGCCTTTTCTTTTCATCTTTCCCTCCCTCCCTCCCTCCCTCCTTTCTTCCTTTCTAGACTCAATAGATTTTCACTATGCCCACTGTTACCACTGTGGTTGCAGCCCCTGCTGCCCCTCACCTGGGTCTTACAAAGCTTTCTCTCTGCATCCTTCTTCCTCCCCTCAAAATCTGTTCTCATCACAACCACCCAGAATAAGTCAAATCATGTTTTCTTCTTACTTTTCCTTCGCTGAAAACCTGCAAAAGCCCAGTTTCTAGTATTTGGTGCCTCCTGTTTCCTTTTAGCAGTCCCTCTTCATCTCTCTGCTCCAGCCACACTGGAATCCTCGAACATACCTGTTGTACTGTCTCTGTAGGCCTTTGCCAGACTATCTAGAATGCGTTTCTTCCTAATACGATTCAGCTCACATCTTTTCCTTTCCTGGGTGGTCCCAATGTCATCATCCCATTGAAATCTGTCCTTCCTACTCTCTTTCATACGACAGACACATTCCCTGGCTGGGGCTCCTCATCCACCGCATCCCACTGTAGTGTTCCTTTTTTCTAAAACACTTGTCAACTTATCAAATGATTTTCTTGTCTAGTGTAGGATTGGCCCTGCTGTGACCATGTGCTTTCATATAAACTCAAGGGTTAAGGTCTGTGTATGGTTTTCTAATATTTAGGAAGCACTTAGGGCAATATCCAGCACATAAAAATCACTCAGCAAGTACTTTTTAAAAAATCAGTGAATAAGAACATGACTCTCTGATTCCAGGAGTTAGGAGACTAGAAGCATGTCATTCATTTATTCCTTATTCAATACATATCTATGATTTATTTCCTACTGTGTGTCAGGCACTGTGCCAGTCACTGATATTTTTTTGGTTTAGTCAAACCGGATGTGGTTTATGACTTCATGGGAAGGAAGATAATAATTTCTGGTATGTTAGGCCTATTGCCACTGTGATAAATGCCTAAGAGAGACAGCTTAAAGGAGGAAAGATTTATTTTGTGTCATGGTTGCAGTCCATGATGATGGTGTGGAAAAGCAGAGCAGCTCACATCATAACAACAGGAAGTAGAGCGAGAGGACACTTGTGTTAGTGGGCTTCACCTTCTTCCTCCTATTCCATCCATGTCCCCAGCCCATTACATGTTGTCCCTTTAGTTTCCTCACAGACACACCCAGAAGTGTGTCTTAGAAATCTTCTAGATGCTTTTCAATACAGTCAAGTTTAGAACCAAGAGGAACCATCACAACTGCGGAATTTAAATTTCTACCAATGGTATTAATAAAAGGCCCATGGGTTTGAGAACAGAGGTTGTGCGCTTGCTGCAAGGAGTTAGAAAGTTCCCCAAAGAAGTGATATTTGAACTGAATTATGAAAGATGAGGGAAATTTAACTAGAGGATGGGTTGGGTGGTGGCAGGGTTTCTTCCAGGCAGAGAGCAGAGCAGTGACAGTGGTGTGAAGTAATGGGCTGGATGCAAGAAGAGCAACTGGAGAGCGAGGACGTGTCCAGAGGGGCTGAGCACATAGGCAGCGTCTCAGTAGTGCTGAGTCTTTGAGCCCATAGTAGGAATTTGGTCTCTATTGTGGAAACAGTAGACCTCTTTGGGTTTCTGGTGAATCAGCTGAGATACTAAGAGATGAGTGATGGTGTGGCTATGATAGAGGAGGAGGAATTTGGAATTGGATTGGGGATGTGTGAAGATTTGGTTAGGAGGATTTTGGAACTACCTAGGCAAAAGAAATTGGAGACTTGAGATTGTGTGATGGAGTGGTTTTGGTTTTTTTTTTTTTTTTTTTTGAGACAGGGTCTCGCTGTAGCCCCAGCTGTCCTGGAACTCACTATGTAGTCCAGGCTGGCCTTGAACTCACAGAGATCCACCTGCCTCTGCCTCCCAAGTGATGGAGTGTTTTAAACACATTTTGGAAAACTAGCCTGGCTCAGGCTGAGTCCACAGCTTCTTGAAAAAGTCAAAAGCCAAGAAAAATCTTCAAGCCCTCCTCTTGAATGGAGGAAGATACTGACACATCAGAGTTAGTAAAATTGTGTTTCTGGAGAGCAGAAGAGCTGTGCTTCAACTATGTCTGCCATACATAGGGACTGTTTAGACCTTCTCCATCCTTACTATCCACCACTCTCCAACTAGCAGTGGAATCTCTGCTTATACCTGGGAAAAATCCTCAGGTTTTTGCACAAAGTGTAACCCCACTTGGCACACTCTTTCTTCTTTTAATGAACTTTAAGATTTATTTTTTACGTGTATGTGTCTTGTTTGTATGTATGTTAAGTGCACCACATGCATGCAGTACCTGCAGAGGCCAGTAGAAGGAGACAGATCCTGTGGAACTGGAGTTACAGATTACTGTCAGCTACCACATGAATGATGGGAACTAAACACCTGTCCTCTGCAAAAACAGCAAGTGCTCTTAACTGCTGAGCCATCTCTCTATCCTCATCATTTGTTTTTTGATGACCTGTTACCTACAACAGAGTGTGATGCACACAGAAGACCACAACCGGCCAAGGTTTAGAGAATAAGAGACTACAGATTGTATGTCCCTGGATAGGACTCCTATATTAAACTTCATCCACCCATGACTCAGGGACCATTGTGGAAGAGGGGGTGGAAAGATGATAAGAAAAAGGGTTGGTACCTGAACATAAAGAAACAGAGGCTTTCAGGACACTGGAAACTTTCTCATGAACTTGCAACAATGGTGACAACATGCACAAAAACCATCCTGATTCATATCAGACAAAAACCCAGCATAGAACTGGGGAAGTAGGCAGCAGGCCCCAACCCTAGCTGAGGAGCTATTGGCAACTGATTACTGCTGGAGGTTACTACTGCGGGAGAGTTGATCTTCTTTAAGGGAGAGACTCTAGATAGGTTGACTAGACTTCAGTGGATGAACGTTCATCAAGGGACATCAGGGTACAAATGCTTGACCAGATAGGGCTTAACGCATGTGACAGAATGCATGAAATCTGGTGGAGGGGTCTGTCTATAGGGGATGTAGATGGGGGAGAGTGTCTAAATTTGATTAAAATTTATTACATGAAATGCACAAAAACTGAATAAAAATATTTTTTCAAACCTAGACTTAAAATTGTCACCTTTAAGGGGTGGGGTGATGGCTTTGTCAGTGAAGTGCTCGCCACATAAGCATGAAGACCTGGGTTTCAGACCCCAGAACTATTAAAAACAAGAGGCACATGTGGTGGTGCCTGTACTCCTAGTGCTGGGGATGGTTGGAGAAAGGCAGGTCCTTGTGGACTCACTAGCCAATGTAGCTGAGACGGTGAGCTCTCGGCTCAGTGAAAGACCCTCTCTCAAAAAATAAGGCAGAGAAGCAATGGAAGAAGACACATGACATCGACTTCTGGCCTCCAAATGCATATGCACACATACACATATACTTACACACACACACACACACATACACACACACACACACACACACTCACACTCACACTCTCAACACCTTCATGAAGCCATTGTTAATCTCCCCAAGAAGAATTTCTTTGTAGTCTGTAGTTTTGCTAAATAAACAATTACTAACTTGTAGAGTGATAATTATCTTAAATGTTTACATCCCTATTACATTGTTTAGTGTCTAATTCAGTGCCTTGTACCAAGTAGCCATAATAGTATTAAAACCTGAAGTTAACAATGTTCTTAGTAGATACAGTTTTTCTTTTCTTTTTCCATTTTCATGTGTGTGTGGTGTACATGTATGTATGAGTGTATGTGCGTGTACCCATCTGTGTTGTGCCTGTGCATGCACGTGCATGTGGAGGCTTGAGGTTGATGTCAAGAATCATCCTTGATCACTCTTCTGCCTTATTCATTGAGGCAAGGTCTCCTAGTCAAACCCAGAGTTTGCTAATACAGCTAGTCCTGCCAGCCAGCCTGCCCAGAGGATCCCCTGCCTCTGTCTTCTGAGGCTAGAATTACAGGTGGGCCTCTGTACCCACCTCACATTTGGTCTGGGTTCTGAGGATCAGAGCTCTAGTTCTCCTGCTTGTGCACCAAGAGTTTTAACAACCCAACCATCTCCCAAGCTCTACACAAGTGATAAAATTTTGTATATATTTTTCTCTAAACTCCATGACAATTCCATGGAGAGAGGGTCTATCATCATCCCACATTACAGATGAGGAAAACAAATCACAGAGTGGCTAAATGGCTTCTGTATAGTCTTGTTCTCTGAGTAGTGCTCCAGGAGTCTCACTCACACATTCTCTGGTTATTCACTACTTGAAAGCATTCCCACATGACTTTTCTTGTCTCAACTATTGCTGTGATGTGTAAAGAATAGGTGTCTACACTCTAGCTCTTCCCTTCATTGTATGACCTTGAACCTTACTTGACTTTAGCTTTCTGCATCTTGGTTCATCGTACAGTACATAGGATAGGATGAATAATAGGATGGACATTGTCATGAAGATTAAACGAAATGGCCTTGGAAAAATGCCCACCACATGTTAGGTGCACCTCATCAATACAAGATTCGTTTTGGCTCTGTTCTCCCCCAAAGGAAAGATGAGCTGGTGTACTCATCCCAGAGACATGACACTACAAAGAACATCCTTGTGATACCAGCTTCCAGATAGCATAGAGATGTCAAGACTTCTAGCAACACTGAGTGCTTCAAAGCTGCCAGAAGCCGCAGGATCCTTTTTATATCTTTGACAGAGGACATCGGAGCTTCCTATAAATGCACTATAACACACATTTTCTATGGGGTACATCAATTATGTATTCACTTGCCTCCATGAATATTTCAAGTTTCATATGCATAAATAAAACATAGATTAATTAGAAATTTACAATCGGATCTCTTTCCTGATCTGTCCTCACTACCAGAGTCTGTTGTCCACAGACATAAATCATTCAGCATCATCCTTCCTGGACCGGATATTCTCCTCTGCCAGGTCAGAACAATTGGTTCAAAGAGCCTTGGTGTGCAGTCATCCAGCAGTGACACTGACCAAATCCTTTTGTTTCTCTTTTGTAGGAGAAATTAAAATTATTCATGAGGTACCGCTCAGTTGAACACTTGAATCTTTTCCTTCCATTGTGGGGACAGATTTCCTGGCCAGAACTTGCTGCCGAAGAATTGAATATTGGTTAAGAGTGAACATCTCCTTCAAGGGGGGACATTAATACACTTAATGTTCAGGGAGTCTTGGCATGCCCTGCTGGGAGGCTGCCAAACAAATTACATTAGGCAGATACTCTCGTTCTTGATGGGATTAACAGGCGGCCCAAGTGCACGGTGTGTCTTTATTCACTTGGATCAAGTGAAAACAGGTGTGCACCACTCATATCTTCAAAGCCTGGGGTGGCATGCATCTTCAATAGGTTCTTTGATGGTACCCTTACAAGTCACCCAGATGCAGCAGAACTGGGGCCCTGTTCTGGCTTGTATTGACAAGCTGGGGGTCTGGGTACTCAGTTATTTTTCCTGTTACTGGATTTGACAGAACACTGAAAAGAGGCTGATTCTTGTACTGCTCTCAGAGCACCTTAATGAAGAGTCACTAACTCAGATGTCCATAATCACACAAGGTGAACAAGCAAAGTGGGCTAAAGGTGAATTTGAGAGTAAGAAATCTGACAAAGTTAGAGAAGCTGGGACACATTTTCCAGAAACGATGGCGTTAGAATTTGAACACAGATCGTTGGTTCCCAATTTTTTAAAAGAGCTCCTTTGGGAATGATGTATGTTATAAAATAAAGTAAGCTCTCCTCACATCAGCAAATACGAACTATTTAAGTGGACAAATACGTGGTCAGCTTTATCACTCTAGAAGGGAAAGCCTGTGGCTGAAGTGTTCATCCTGAGTTCGATTTCAATTTTTCTTGCTCCACTAAAGCAGTTTGTTCTGGAAATTCAAGCAAAGGCCATCTAAAACCTGCCTCAGGTTCTCTTTCATGTAGGACATGGCTTCCCTTCTCCTCTGTGTACAGATCTCAGCCTCAGTAATTCCTCAACCAAGGGGATATTGGAATAGACTGGCAAATCTTTTGCATTTTTTAAAAAAATTAAGTACACTATCCATAAAGAAACTAATGAATGATATGATAGCTTTAGCTTTAATAAAAATAATAGAATCTAATTTTTTCATTACCACAGGATATGTTAGAATTATTTGTCTTCAACTGAAGGTTCCCAGTCAGGCAGGCCTCTGGTGAGTCCCAAAATTGAGGGAGGGGCAGCCACATCGGGTTGCAGCTGGAGAATCCTGGATGGAGAGTAGGCTGAGCTCTTTTGCAGTTTTAAAAAATTATTTAATTAATTTATTTTTATTTTATGCATATGAGTGTTTTGGCCACATGTACATAAGTGCTACCCTGTCATGCAATGCCCGAGGGGGCCAGAAAAGGGGTGTTGGAGCTCCTGGAACTGGAGTTGGGTGCCATGTGGGTGCTAGGAACCAAATCCAGGTCTTCTGTAAGAGTAGCCAGTGCTCTCGACCACTGAGCCATCTCTCCAGTCCTCTTTTGAAGTTTTAAGGGTCACCAGTAGAGTCACTCTGTACACCTACTGAAGGCAAAGTCTTTAAAATCCTTTAAAATTTTAATTGACAAACAATGTATATATTTGTGGTATGCAGTGTGATAAGGAATATATATCTAAAATGTATAATGATCAAATCATTAACACTACTGTCTCTTTAAACATTTATCATTTGTGATGAAAACCTTGCAACTCTTCTAGTTCTTTATAATATAAAATAAATTGTTGTAAACTCCATCTCCTATGATGTGGACTTATCTTCTGTCTCAGTTACACCTCTGTTTCTGTGATAAAATACCCTGACCAAAAGCAACTGAGAGGAGAAAGGGGTTTAGTTTAGCTCCCAGTTTGAGGTCACGGGTCATCATTGTGGGAAAGTCAAGGCAAGAACTTCAAAGAGGTGGTCATACCACAACCCCAGGCCAGAGCAGAGGGAAACGAGGAATGAGGGTGCATGCTACGGACCCCCTTATGCTTGGTTCCATTCCTCTGCTCACACAGTTCAGGGCCCCACGGCTAGGGAACGGTGCCTCTGACAATGGGCTAGATATTCCCACATCAATTAAGACAGTCTCCCACAGGCCAGCCCAATGTAGACAACCCCTCATTGAGACTGTCTTCCTGGAGGATCATAGATGGTGTCAAGATGACAGTTAAAGCTAACCGTGATAAACGTGAACTGGATACATAATATTATCACCAGTAATTAGTCTTTATTGAGTGTGTCTCTCTAAAGTAGGAATCTATCATCATCCATTTTCCTTCTATGTGGACACAGCGTCTGGCCTACAAGATGTATTCAAAGAACGCATTTGACCAGAAAAAGAGACAAGCAAAAACTGCTTAATCATTATCTCAGTGCCTCCGCGGAAATACCATACAATATAAGAATCCGGATGGTCACATGACCTATGCATGG
>NW_008335297.1:6319271-6329948 GCF_000622305.1 Nannospalax galili | reverse complement strand
AAGGCAGTTCCATGCAATTTTACTTGGCAACTTGATTCCCATATCTATCCTAAGGGATTTTCCTTGTACAAGTTACGCAGAACTTTTTCGTGCTAGGCCACATGCTAGCTTACATAAATGTCTCTTTTATACCCTTGACACTTCCGTGAAGCAGATATTAATACCAACCCCATTTAAAGGCAAGGAAATTGCAGTTCAGAGAGGTTGAGTCACTTGTCCAAGACCTTCAGCTGCTGGACCAAAAAGGATCCAGGTTTTGGACCAACGCATTTTTCCTTCAGACAAATTACCCACGTAACTGGCCATACTCCATGGCGATGCTTTTTTGGAAGCTCCATTTAATAAGTTAAAATGAATTTTATGGGCAGCTGAGTAATTATCTGACTTGAACCCAATTAAAAATTGAGACCATTCTGCCTGAGTTTGAGGACTTCTTTTGATTAATACTAGACAAATGGATTTCTCTTTTTAACCAGAACTCTGAGGTCCAGATGGTTGGGCTGGCTTGTACAGAGCACCCATAATGAGGCTTGCACAGTGGACCCACATGTGTCCACTTGTCCATGTCACTATGTAGACAAGGGAAACGGCTGCTTTTCTTTTTTTGCAGTTGGGGATTGAACCTAGGGCCTCTGGAATCCTGAGCAAGCACCATTGCATTGTGCATGGGCCTCTCTACCTACTCCTTGTGTTCCACTTTTTTTTTTTTTTTTTTTTTGGTCTTTTTGAAACAGGATTTCCCTGTAGCCTCATCCGGCCTGGAACTCACTATGTAGACCAGGCTGGCCTTGAACTCAGAGATCCGCTTGCCTCTGTTTCCCAAGTACTGGGATTACAGGTGTGCTCCACCATGCCTGGCTTGTTTTATATTTTTCATTTGGAGGTATGGTCTCTGTAAGTTGCCCAAACTAATCTTGAACTCACTTTGAAGACTAAACAGGCTTTGAACCTATGATTTTCCTGCTCAGCTTCTAGGAAAACTGGGGTTCCAGGCATGTACCAGGAAGCCTGACTAGTGACTGCTCTAAAGAGTTATGAATTTGCATTCTGTCAACCAACTGTTTAATTAGAACTGTTTCTTTTGGGAAGCTTGGTGTAAGACAGGTGGAAGGACATGGACTTGAAAATCACTAGACTTGGACATGCAAACTGGCTCTTCCCCTTGGCTGTGACCCTGGGCACATCGTTTCACTCCCCCACTATCGTTTCTTTGATCTCTTAGTGATGAGATGAATAGTGAGGGACTTGAGTTGTAGGAAACAGAAACTAAGCCAGGGATTACCTCAGAGGGGCATGTATACAGTATACACTTACAACATATTTCAGCCTACCTGGTGGGAAGCATCTCCAACATTGCTCTAGAGACTGGACCACTCTAGAGCACAGTCCTGGAAATGGTTGTTCTGGTAGCTCAGTGGTCTTTCATGCCCAGGGATGTGGGAAGGAGCTGCCACTGATATTACATATTTTCAGAATGGATTTCACTCCATGTTTTAGTGTTGACAACTCCAGTTCTACTCTAGTCCACAGCAGGCACATCTGACTGACAGGGGCCTGTGAAAGTGGGCATTTGGTATCTTCATCATCTGCAGTAGGATAGGAGGTGGGCTCTGTGTCCAAAGGTAGAGGAAATGCTTGGTATAGGAATGTGCCTCAGGTCGAAGTCTCAGGGAGTCCCTGAAACTTACTAGATGGGCAAGGACCCTTCCTCCCCAAGGTGATATAGGGCATTGAGGATTGTTGGGGAGAGGTGATCCCCCCCCCCGCCGTCAAGCTGCCAGTAGTTTAGCAGAGAGCTCCAGGGTTCCAGCTTTCATGACTCATCAATCACCATGCTAGAGTGGGCTTTTCAGTGATGTGGCTACCTATGAGTCACCCATACTCCTGTAAATAACCCAAATAAGGGGCTGGAGAGATGGCTCAGCGGGTAGGAACACTGGTTGTTCTTGCAGAAGACCCGGGTTCGAATCCTAGCGCCCACAGTCTGTAACTCCAGTACCAGGGGCTCCAACAGCCTCTTCTGACCTCTGTGGGCATTGCAGGACACAGGTGCATTTGCTTACATGTAGGCAATACACGCACACACATAAAATAAAAATAAATTTTAAAAAGTTGAAAAAATAACCCCAATAAATTCATTGGCTCATCAAGTTGGACTTTGGTGGTATCCTTATTTTAGTCTGTCATCAGTTCCCTGTCTGGGCTGAATAGATGTTTGCATTTCCTCAGGAATGGTGTCACACAGCAAGGGGCTGAATGGACAGAAAGAGAATGACACACCCAGGACTAATAATTACCATCTGCTTAGTTCTAATCATCCACCATCCATCCATCTAGGCATCCATCTAGCCATCCACCCATCCATCCATTCTTCTGTGCATCCATCCATCCTGCAAGTGTTTATTGAGCACATACTATTTGAACAAGGAACTGTGCTAAGTCAGGATATAGCTATGAAACAAGGGCAGAATTGTGACCATTTGTGACAGTCTCAATATATAGTCCTTGCTGGCCTGGAATTCACTATGTAACCCAGTCTGGCCTTGAACATGTGGAAATACTCCTGCCTCAGCCTCTCAAGTGCCGGGATTACAGGTGTGGACTACCACACCCACCTGGATTTCCAGTTTTTAAAATTTGAGGCCAATACCAGGCACAGCATTAAGCACAAAATGCTCATTCTTTCCAACTTGCCAGTTAATGAGATATACTTCCAAATGTTTGCAGTGCAGTACTGTCATGCAAAGATATATAACAGGTGTCTAATAGAAGTAAATTCTCTCTCCTCAGCCCAACATGCTCAAACTTGGATCTCAAGAGGATAAATTCTCTTGCTTTTCTTTTAGATACCAGTATGTTTAGAAATCAAAGCATATATACCTGACAGTTTTGCCTAAATGCATGATGTCAGTTGCTATAGCTCCATCAAGGGCTAGACAGCTGCCTTGCAGGTGACAATTGGAATTAAGGGCACCCAAGGCATTGATGCACAGCTTGAAAAGGCTTTCTGCTTGGGCTTTGGATCATCTGCTGCCTGGCTCCCTCCCTGTGCTGAGTTAACAGACATAATTAAAGGCATGTTCCTATGGGCAGAGTGATAGACCAAGCTGGCTTTTGAGCTGTGACATCCATCAGCCCAGCCTGTTGCCTTCTTCTGGCTTCTTTTGAGTTCATGGTCTTTAGGAATTTTTGGGGGTGGGTGGAGGACAAGGTACAGAACCAGATACTCAGTTACAAGAGAAAAAGAGAACAGAAAGTTTGTTAAAGTAGAAAGAGAAATAAAAATTGATTATGAGGGAGAGATGCATGGCTCTGATTACTTGCAAGACAGGCAAGATCTGATGATAAAGAACAAGGATTTTGCCCCTGCATTCTGAGAATGATCTTCCTTAAATCCATCATTTCCCCAAGACCAATGGGACTCATTCAGTTGTCACAAAAATGATACCAAAGGGTCTAAGGAGGTGGCTCAGTGGGTAAGAGCCCTTGCTGTGTAAACATGAGGACCTGAATTCAAATCCCCAGCACCCATGTAAAAAACCAGATGTGGCCATGCATGTCTGTAATCCTAGTACTGCTGGGGGCGGGGGGAACCATTGAGGTTTTCTGATCACTAGCCCGACTCCAGGTTCTGTGGGAGACCTTATCTCAAGGAAATTAAGTGGAGAGTGACAGAGAAGGACACCAGCTGTCCTTCTCTGGCCTCTGCATGTGCATGGGAGCATGTGCCCACACACCTGTGCATACACCAGTCACATACACCACATTCCTCCTCCCCACAGATACATACATGCATGATACAGACTCTTGTAGTTGAAGGACTTAGGGAAAGGATGCTGGCAAAGTGCCTGGTTTATTATATTGTTGTTAATATGTAGTAGCTACTAATTATGTTATTAGTGTTGCCATGTCCCCAGCCACATGCCTTTAATTATGCCACTTGCTGTCTGATTTTAGGCAATTCATGTACCCCATCTGTGCCTCTGTTTCCTCAGTGTTCAGCAGAGAAACCTCCCCTAATCCACCTCATAGGAACACAGAGCAAGAAGAGAAGGTGCATATGCCAACACTTTGAAAACTGCCTTGTGGTTTCAGAGATGCTCCTTCGCTTGATAAAATATAAAGGAAAATTCCACATTCTGCTGTCTATTCAAAGCAGGCCACTTGGTAACTGGGATCACTCATTTTCTGAGCATCCGTTGCTTCTTTGCAAAACAGGACTCCCTGCCTACATCTTAGACTTGCAACGAAGTCTAGTTCAAATGATGCATGAAAAGTTCTGAAAACCGCTGGGTGCCATCCCAAAATAGTCTGGTGAGGTCTCCAGGCTCTGTCCCAGAGCAGTGGTCCAATGTAGCAGAATCAGGTGTCTTCATCCTCTTCACTAGACTTCCCCTATCCCAAAGGCACCTGGCTAACTGATATTCAGATTTAGTCACTAACAGCCTCCAAAGTCTCATTCATTCTCACCAATATTGGCCCTACTTAGTTGCCTTCCCCAAATCTCCTGAGCCACATCCCTGACCATAGTAACTTTCCTGAACACACAGCGTCTGTACTTTGTATCTGTTCCTTTACTAGAAAAACTTGTTCTTAGGTTCTATGGTCTTTGCTGGGTTCCCATCACAGTACCCTCCCATCCCCCCACCAAATCAGGTGCCCCCTGTCATAGTGATGGCTTTTCTGGGCCTTCACATTTCAGAAGACACAAGGACAAGAGCAGAACAGAGTAATGTACTCCAACATACATGTGTACCCACAGTCACATCTATCCCCATACCCCCTACAAGAATGTGTGGTCTTTGACTTTGGAAGAACCATGTTCTTTTGAGACAGACAGAAAGCAACACTAGAAAGCCAAGAACAAACCAAGGCTCTGAATAGGATCATGACCTGCCCTGTGATGCAGATGAAGGCCCCCTGGATACTGAGCTGAGTTTGGAAAGGCAAGAACACATTGCAGATGAAGATGCTGGTAATGGGGCTTGTGCTGTGGGTCAAAGTTATTTCATTTCCATTTCATCTAAGATGAAAAGATGCTTGTATTCACAATATGATTTGTTGCCTTTTCCTTTCAATGGCTTATATCATTGATACAATGGGAATGATGATGTTTAGCAAATAAAGCTTTTCTTGAGGGAGTGTTGGAGCCCATAGTAGGCATTTAACAAACATGTCTTCCAACCTCTATGGTTGCCTCTTGTTGTCTATTGAAGTTGATTGAATAATAGCCCCCAAGGATGCCAGGTTGTGATGCATGGGACCTATAAGTGTGATCTTATTTGTAAAAAAGGTCTTTGTAGATATCATTAAATTAAGAATCTTGGGATAATTCCTGAGTTATTCACCTGGACTCTTAACACAGTGACAAATGTTGTTATGTACCAGTTCCTCCCAGATAAAACCTTCCATCTTGGAGCAAAGCTGGGTAAACAGTGGGATGTCTAAAGGAAGGTAACAACAGGCTGTTTTGAGGGAAGGTGAAGCAGAAACTCCTTAAGTTTAAGAAGCAAACAACTCAATAAGTTCAGGAAGTCCCTGAAATTGATCTGTTAGGGAAAGAGGAATTTACTGCTTGAATTTACTGCTTGTCTGAATTTACTGCTTGAATTTACTTGTTTGAATTTACTGCTTGTAACCAATTAACTCAACTGGAGACACAGGCATCCGGAGATAGGGGCAAGTGCTGCAGCCCCTGGAGCCTGACCTGTCTGATCTGTGTCGTGTCACGTAGGCATGTCTGCTTACACAAGATAACAGGGAAGGGTAGTGCCAGGTGTCGTGCCAGGCACATACCACCCACCCCTCCCTGATTGAGACACCTGAAGGGAGTTGTAACATTTTTCTTGTTTTGAAGTTATTGGTTTGTGAAATGCTTGCTTTGAAACTATTGGTTGTATAAATGCGGGCTTTTGTGTAACGGTTTTGGGAGGCTATATAATCTTTACCTGAAATTGCCTTGGGGTCGATTGCTCTAACCAGACCTGCGTGTCTTGGAAGGATGGTCGGCCCCAGCTAGCTGGTTTAATAAAACTATGCTTTATTTTTGCATCTCCATACTCGTGCATTTGTTCTCCTGAAGAGACCCACCAAGTCACGGACCCTAACAGATCAGGTTCACTAGACCCCTCCCTCCTTAAGCTTATATAGGCCCTAATGACTGCTGACACTCTCAGACTAGTTGAGCTAGACAAGGGAGATCAGCCAAGCTGCCTGGAAAGGACATTCTCCAGCCTGCTGGGTGGGCTTTAGCAATGCAGCTGTCTTTGAGTCATTTCTGCTCCTGTAAGTAACTCTTTACTCCTGTTCTTGAAAGTAACCCCAATAAAACTCATTGGTTTGTTGGACTTTGGTGGTATCCTTACTTTGTTTTCTCATCAGTTACCTATTGGGTGGTGAGTAGATATTTGTTCACAGCTCCTCAGGAATAGTGTCACACAGCAAATACCATTGTCTAGGAGAGGCAAAAGAAGAAAACCTATTCACAGGGGAGAGCAGGAGACAATGGGACCACCCAGGCAGACAGGACTCTGAAGACACTGACTTTGAGCTTTAGGGATACAGTCACAGGCTGAGGGGCACCAATAGCCTCAAGGCCAGGAAGAGGTAGGGAAAGATCCTCTTCTGGAAGGGGCGTGGTCCTGCTTAGCCCAAAGAGATGATTTTGAACTTATGGTCACCTAAGGTGTAAAGACATAATTCTATTGTTTTTTAAGTATTTTATTTATTATTTTTATTTTATGTGTGTGAGTGTATTTCCTGCATGTATGTAAGTGTATCTGTGTCAAGTAAGGCCTGCGGAGGACAGAAGAGGTTGTCAGATCCCCTGGAACTGGAGTTACAGATAATTGTTATCCTGCCATGTGAGTGCTGGGATTTGAACCTGAGTCTTCTGCAAGAACAGGCAGTGCTCTTAACTGCTGAGCCATCTCTCCAGCCCTTATAATTCTATTGTTTTCAGCCGTTTTGTTCATGGTAATTTATTACAGCAATTACAGAAAAACAATAACCCCCATACCTATGGTCCATAGCCTCATCACCCTGTATGACACTGCTGTAAAGGTATCCGATCAATGAATCTTAAGTAAGAATTTGAGTGCTTGTCCTTTTAGTAGTGTGTGAATTGGAAAGGGAGGGCAATGGTTATCTCACAGGGGGAAGAGTTTCTAACTGAGCCATTCTGACTTCACAGAGCCGATATGGCCATGTGGCTGACTTGAAATAGGAGTTAAGTTATCTGGAGGGAGCTAGAGCCCCAAGGATGGATCCTGGTTCATAGCCAGGCAGCATAGTCCTCTGATCAGAGATAGAACATCCCCAAGAGGAAGCTGAGGGTGTTTATGGAATCCAGCAGTACAGATTCAATTTGAGGAGGAAGACACATATGGAATAAAACCAGTCATCACAAGGAAACCATCTTCAACAAATATGAGGAATTTGGCACCCACAGGTGTGACACTGCACTCAGAAGCTGTGGACCCCGGTCACCTCATTTTAGTACTCCCAAGTAAGCTCATGGTACAAATTCCAGGTCTTGGGTGGTTCAAGGTCCTAGAACTGGAAGGCTGTGCCAGGATTTTTATCCAGGTTTTTAGGATTTCAACCATTGCCTTCAAAGTTAGCTTAAGACTAGGGAAGACAATTCAGGTGTGCTAGACTAAAGGGCCAACTTCTCCTGTCCTTGTGATGCACCTCAGTAGGTCTGTTTGCTCTCCAGAACTTGATCATAATGCTAATATTTTCAGTGTTTGTTCAAGTGGGTTTTTGCCAACTCTGAAATGGAAGTCTATAAGCCTATTTGAGTTCATTCATTAGACTTTGATCTGAAGTGGAGGAGAGAGAGAGAGAGATAGAGAGAGAGATAGAGAGAGAGAGGAGGGAAAGGAGGAAAGGAGGAGGAGACATTTGGTCTTATCATCTCACTTTTCTGAGCTGTGCTAAGCCACTGTGATGTGGTAAAGAAAAGCACTGTGGCTCTGTGTCAAGCTGATTAATTCCTGTTGCAACTCTAATGAAAAACAAACCACATTTCTATCCCAACCCTGTTATGTTCAGCATTTACTGTGATGCTCTTAATCTAGTTTCAGAATCTTAACAGCTTGTGTGTTCTTCCAAAGATTCTGTAGGACTTTATGTGACTTGTTTGGGGGAAAATTTATGATTCTGTGGCTTCTCACAGATTCTCAGTGGTTGTATATAGCTCCTTAAATTATGGGCCAATGAAAAGGTAATCTTAGGCTGTTGTGATTTACTAGATCTTGAGTCTAATTCTTGCATCTCCTAACACATTTCATGGAAAAAATTACTGCAGCTACTACAGTGCCAGTTTGGGATGTTGTTCTGTGAATTTCACATAAATGAATTCATTTGAGCTATAAACAACCTTATAAAGTAGACACAAATATGATCCACATGTTAAAGTAATGCAAATGCCATTCAAAGAAGCCAAGATACCTTCCCTGAACCACCAGGGTAGTCACAGCAGTGTTTGGGTTCAGGCTGTCTGACTCAAGAGTTTGTCCTCTGTCCACTGTATTTGTGCTCTAATGTACCCTTAGGCTGTTTGGTTAAATCGTAAGGCAGCTAACATTAGTTCAATAGGGTGCCCTATATGTATTTTTGAGTTGTTCTCAAATCACTTGGCTAATCATCATAGTTATCTGGGAACTTAAATTTTTCATATTTTATTGTTAATAAGAATTGGGTTCTATTTTCCAAAAGTGGATCAGCCTTCCTGGGGGACCCAGACAAGGAGAATGGATTGATTTTCCTCTGTTCTCAGAACTCATAATCCCTGTAATAGCCGGCACCTCAGTGGAGTAGGAACAACAACCAAAGGACTGTTTGTTGAACATTTACTATGGGCTCAGCATTTCTCTGTGCACTTTATGCACCCCTTCACTGAATGTCCCGGACAATCCACTAAGAGAGAAACTGTTTTTATAATAAGTCCATTTTACAGATGAGGAAACGGAGACATGATGAGAATAACATGCTTCGTGTTTACACTACAGGAGGAAAGATGTTAAGAGGAGAAGAGAAGCAGAGTGAGAGCTGCCAAAAGAAAAGGTCAGTGTCCCGAGTGGAGTTATTAAGGCTTAGTTGAGCATCACCTCGTTATGTGAGGGAGGGTAAATATTTCTAGAGCCAATGTCTTTCAATGCATTTATGTGGGGAGTCATAAACAAATTTCACACATAACACAACGGCAGATAAGAGTACCAGTCCTAGGGCCAATGCCCGAGTGACGTTGTCTCAGTAGGATGTGGTGACAGTAGTCTCAGCTTGGCTTGGTTGTCTTGCGGTCGAGGGTCGAGTCAGGTCCGGATGTCTGGATGTTCGCGACATGAAGTTCCTCTTTTTTCCCACGGTCCAGAGACAGCATCAGTCAGAAGATGGGGCCGCACAGCTGACGAGAGTTCAGCTCATATGTGCGCCCACGAACTGATTTTCCTCTGGGTTTTTACAGTCCTTATGCATAACTTGGAGAACATATGTTTATCAGTTTCTTACATCATTTGGCTAATCACACAGTTACACTCAGGTTGCTAGGTTACATTCTAGGGCTACTAAGTGATGCTCTTATCTTTAATGTACATACTTTGGATATGTTTACATACTTTTGCTAGAGTTCTTTTTTGATTCTTAGTTTCTTAATTCTATTACATTCAATACAGTTCTTAATTCTTAATTCCCTATTCTAATACATTCAGTATAGTCAGGTGGTCAGAACAAAGGCCCCAAGAATGCTCAACTCATCAACCTTCATCTGGATTCAAGATCACAATGGAGGCACTGCAGAAGATTAGTGTCTATGAAAGTTAATGTGCCAGAATGTCTACACAATGTTAGGCATTTATACATGCCTCTCAATTTCATGTTTATTGTCCCACGAAGCTCATAAGGAGGCCAGATACTGGAATATAATAGGAAATGAACTATGTATAAAATTCAGATCTGCCCATGTTTCTTCATCATTCTTCTTGTTTGGAAAAGTGTAGTTTGTGAAGCACTCAACTTGTACATCAGATCAACCCATTTCTAATCTCTTCTCTCTGGAGCAGCCAGAGGTAAGCTCAAGTTCCATGATGTAGTAGTTTGAGTGATAAGTGGCTCCCATAGACTGAAGTATTAGAACATTTGGCCCCCCGTATTGTTTGGGAAGGTCCTGGAATCTTTAGGATGTGTGCCATTGCTAGAGGAAGAATGTCCATACAGGTGAGCTTTGAGAGTTCATAGCCTCACTCCACTTCCGGTTTGCTTTCTGCTTGATGTTTGTGATTGAAACTGTGAATTCTCAGCTTCCTGCTGCTGCTGCTGTGCCCGCTGCTTGCTGCCATGCTTTCACCCTCTGGAACCATAAGTCAAACTCTTCCATAAGTCATTTTTGATCTTGGTGTTTTATCACAGCAAGAGAAAAGTAACTAATACATGCGGTCTAGTTAATGGTTAACTGTGCCAGTGTCAATGTCTTGATTATACAAGAAATAAGATGTCACTGTTGCAGGGGAGCTGGGTGAATAGTTCCTAGAACTCTTGAACTCTTGGTACTGCTTTGTGAATTCCTGTGAGTCTAGGATTATTTCAGAATCAAAAGGACATTAGTCTTTCTCTCTCACTCTCTGTCTCATCTATCTGTCTATCTATCTATCTATCTATCTATCTATCTATCTATCT
>NW_008335297.1:6312732-6319071 GCF_000622305.1 Nannospalax galili | reverse complement strand
TCTATCTATCTATCTATCTATCTATCTATCTATCTATCTATCTATCTATCTTCTATCTTCTATCATCTATGTATGTATGTATGTATGTATGTATGTATGTATGTATGTATCATCTATCTATCTATCTAATCTCTATCATCTATCTATCTATTTATCATCTATCTATCTATAATCTTTATCTCTATCTTTCTGTCATCTTTCCATCCATTCATCTTATCTACTTGAGGATACAGTATAGAAAGATGACATACAGATAGATAGATGTACAGATATAAAAGTTCCAAGTTCAGAACTCACTATTCCCCATTCCTAATTATACTATGGCCTTGGCTATTTCTCTAGCACTTTGCATACTCCTCCCCTTCTCCACAACACTCCAGCCACATGCCCTTCTCTCTGCCTCAGGGCCTTTTCACTTTTTTCCTAGACCATGTAGTTCATTCCTATGAGTGCTCTTGGGTCTTCAGAAGTTAGCTTCAATGTTGCAACCTGCTTACGTACACTCTTTCCCTGCTACCTGCTCTGTCCTTCAAGGGATAAGCAATTTTTTTAGATAGAGGTTTGTTATGTATCTGAGACTGACCTTGACCTATAATCCTCCTGACTCAGCCTCTTAAATGCTGAGAATACAGCCATACATCTCCTGGCCTGCCTCTACCCTTCCAGGGATGAGCAGTCTTTCTACAGAGGGTTAGAGAGTATTTTAGGCTTTCTGGGATACTCAAGGTCCTTACTGCACACTCTTTCAACATCTGGCTTGTAGACTACTTAGCATTAGCCTTCTTTTTTTAATTAAAAAATATTTATTTTTATCTTATGAGTATGTGTTTCATGAGCATGTATATGAATGTACCACAAGCATGCAATACCCATGGTGGTTATAAGAGGATATCAGATCCCCAGGAACTGGAGTTAAGGATGGTTGCTAGCTGCAATATGGAACTGGGAGCTGAGCCTGGGTCCTCTACAAAAGCAGCGGGTACTCTTAACTGCTGAGCCATCTTTCCAGGCCCCCAGCATCCTCTTTCTGAGATGAGTTGCCCAGGGGATCACTATAACTTACTGACTTCCTTGTCTGACTGTGGGCCTCCTAAAGACAAACATTTTCTCTGGATCATATTGAGGCCTATAGCAGATGCTTTGCGGATACTATTTAATAAAGATGGATGGAAAAGGGGCTCCCTTACTTTGACCTGAACACTGATGACATGCTTCTTCAGGTCAGCGATTGGGAGTGTTGTTACTTGTGCCCCTGGTCTTCTATCCCAGGGAGTTAAAGCAGTATTGAACAGACTTCAAGCTCTTGGGCCCACACAGAACTGCCCACCTCCATCAATACAGGTAGAAATGAAAGGTGCATACAGGCACCTGCCTCACCTGGCATATCGATCTAGGATTTGAAGATGCCAATGACAGATGCTTAAATAATTTAATTTACATTGAGTAGAAAAGAAAATGATCAACTCCTTGACCTCCATATTGGTCTCCATAGGTGGGAAGATGTCATGTGTCGCTAATCCTGACATGAGAGTAGGATGTGATGGCCTGGCTACAGCCAGATTGTATTGTGATGTTCTGATGATGGTGAGGATGATGATGAAAATGATTATGGTGAGGGTGATGCTGGTGATGATGACGATGACTTTTCCTTTCTTAGAGTGAACAATGCTGTTGCTTTTTTCTTTTCCATGGATCATTTGCAGGAATTTTAGAAATTTCAAATAATACAGAAAAGAACAATAACAAAAAAGCCCATTCAAAGTCCCAACAGCCCTTAAATAACTAGTTAACCACTTTCAGTGGTTTAAACAGCGTCTTTACAACATCTTTCTAGTGCTTAAAGAAGCATACATACTTGTGCAATCCACGTAAGTGGAATTATATGGTATGAGGTCTGTAATTTACCTTTTGTTCAGAAGGTGGTGACATTGATGGACAAGTAAAGCCAAACCAGAGTGTGAGAAACATGTTCTGTCTTTTAAAATGCAAGCTCAGTGTTCCTGGATTAAATATAAGAACTGACAGCAGGGGTCTATCTATGTGAAAGAAAATGAATCATTGATAATTCTCAAACCTTCCTCCTAGAACTATTGAGCCAGGGTTCTTTCAATCAAATATCTGTTTCTCAAACAAATGCTTTTACAGCTGCCCTCTTCCATAGCCAGTCAAGCCCAAATGCTATTTATGCACAGTGCAACTGCTGATCATTTTCTTATGAGGGAAACAGATTCTAGAAATGCTCGAGGACATCAGCACCTGGCATTAGAGATAAAGCTCTAGGGTGCTTCGTGTCCACTTGACTCAGGTGCAGCCTCCGTGTG
This sequence comes from Nannospalax galili, assembly GCF_000622305.1. NCBI lineage: Eukaryota > Metazoa > Chordata > Mammalia > Rodentia > Spalacidae > Nannospalax > Nannospalax galili. Next base: position 6,316,750 of record NW_008335297.1, on the reverse strand, counting down.
CTGCATCATTTCTAAGTTTAGATATAAAAGGTCAAGAGGACATGGAAGAAGAATATTCACTAGGGCATTCAGTGTCCCAGAATTCTTCTCTTCACCAGCTCATTTCTACCAAAAACCAGGGTTTGGAAGTCTCTCTTGATTGTGCTTCAGGAAGTAGATGCTCTTATGAACTCAGGAAGCTCCTGTGGTGTGAAAATCGAAATAGCCAGTGTTCATTGCCACTTGTTAGACTTTGGACACTTGAGAAGCTTCTTGTACCATATACTTTGGAAGAGAGATGCTGTCATTACCTATAGGGAATAGGTGGTGTTGAGGCTGGGAGCACACAGGCAAGTTTCCCAAGTCATTATCTTATAAGTGGCCAAGCCTGGAATAGGATCTAGGCCTGTTGGAGTTGAGCTGCTCTGCTAGCTGGTGTGTAACACATGGTAGGCACATTGTGAACACATTTTATCTTTTCTTACCCTTTTATCTGATGTGTTGTGTGTGTGTGTGTGTGTATGTGTGTGTGTGTGTGTGTGTGTGTGTGTGTGTGTGTGTGCTGGCATGCACCTGCCACAGCAATCATGTGGAGGTCAGAGAACAACTTCTGGAAGTTGGTTCTCTCCTTCCAGCCTGATAATGCAGGATTTCTCATGTTGTTTGGGCTGCACTGCATATTCCAGGCTAGCTGGACCTTGAGCTTCTGGAACATTCTTCTGTCTTCACCTCCCAGGTCACTGTAGGAGCACAAGGGCTACAGCCAGCATGTTGCCATACCTGGCTTTTTTTTTTTTTTACGTTGATTCCAGGGATCAAACTCAGGTTATGAGGGTTTTATGGTAAATGCTTTTTAGCCATCTCCCTTGCCCTTCTTTCTTTGCTCTTTTAATAGGGGTCATTAATAGGAGTAAACCTCGTATCTCCACCATCTGATTTGTCGAATTTTTGAGTTCACTTATTCATGCATTCATTCATCAAATATTTGTTTGGCATCTATTCTGTGCCAGACATTGAGATAAAGCAACAAACTAAAGCCTCTTTCTCTATTCTGTCACAGAGCTTAGTTTGAAAAGGGGGATGGTGGCAATTAAAAACAGAGGTTGCTCTGTGTCATGTCAAGGATCATGGGTCAAAGTACAACAGAGCAGGAGTGATATGATAAGAGGACAGTATATTTAATATGCATGGTCAGGGATGGACTGACTTCTGGTAAGATGAGGGGGCTGGGGTAGAGAAAGTGCAGAGAGAAAAGTGTGAAAAATCAGGCTGGAGAGGACTTGGGGAGGGCAGCTGGACCACACAAGGCTCTGTGGGCCATTGTGAGGAACTTGGGATTTGTTTTGAGTGAGTGAATGAGTAATACGAATCAATCAATTCTCAATAGAGGATTCACGCAGGCTGAGCAGTGGGGAGGCCATTGTTACAATTCAAAGACAGAAGGTTTTGGACTGCTGTAACTTTATTAATCATTTTTCTTGTTGCTATGACAAAATACCTGACAGAAGCAATGTAAAGAAAGAAGGGTTTATTTTGGCTGAACCATCTCTCTAACTCTGACCCACTTTTTCATCTGTTAAATTGGAGCTATATTATCAAAAGGTACATTTGGTGAGAGGAATTGGAGGGGAGGAAATGGGGGTCAAATTTGATCAAAATATATTATATGCATGTATGAAATTCTCAAACAATAAGAAGAAAGAGCTTCCATGTATGTGGCTAGGTTTGAGTCACAGATCACTCTGGTCCACATCACTTAGGATCCTCTTTGGGGTGGTACAGGCCTGTACTTTAATCCTGGGATCACTGGCCTTCTCTCGAGGTCATTAAAGCTCTGGAGAAAGTGTTTGTATTGCACTGTGGCTAGCAGTAGAGACTAATCAATGAAAGAAAGCCAAGGTCAAGATTGCTTAACTACTTGGTCAAGGCATTTGAACCCTCTCTGCCTCAGTTTACTTGCTTATAAGATGTGGAGATCAAGAGCTTCTTGCAGGCTTAGATGAGAATTAAATGAAAGGACAGGGGTGTGCTGAGCAGCGAGCAGCCTCAGCGCCCTCAGCCATGCCCTCATCCCTTCCTTTCCTTCCAAGCTCCTGTTCTCAGCTGCCAAATACCTGCCTTGGGATTTGCCTTCATTTTTGCCTCATGTTTGCTCCAGGTTATAGAAAATTGCTTCCCTGTCCTCGTGCACGCAGAGCTGTAGCTTGTTTTGGGGCTGGGGATTTAACGTCTTTGCAGACTGCTTGATCGTGACATTCCCTGTCCTCTGCCTGTTCCAAGCTGGTATCTGTTCAGAGAGAGAGCTGTCCCTTTTGAGCAGAGGTGGTGTATGCAGTAGCCTGTTTGTGGGTATGGATGAGGGGAAGGACTGGACTTCATTAGTGCTGTTGTCAAATTGTCAGTATCAGCGTTGACTTCCATGGCTGTCTCTCTTCTGTGATTTAACTGATCTCTCAAGCCTGTGCTTGTCATTTCCTGTAATTTCTCCATTGGTTTCCAGAAGTCAGAAGGCCCTTAAAAATGCCTGAAATCAACATGATTCTCTTGAAACACTCTCCTCCATTGCTAGTCCAGCTGCACCCCCTGACCTTTGCAACTTAGTTTTGCATCATTTCCTCTACCACAGGGCATTTCAATGTACTTTTCTTTCTTCCAGTAGGGGTTGCATTTGGAGGGTTAGGGAGCAAGATACAGTCCATAGGAGACAGAGAGGCCATTCTGAACTAGCATGCTGGCAGTGTTGCCATTTTCCCACATGTAACCTTGCATAGGTCCCAGTTCAGTGTTAGCCTTTCTTGACTTTACTGAATTAGCAGAAGCAGATTGCAACACAGATGGTAAAATGTGACTTATCCATGTGAGGGTGGACTGGACCTAGAGGGGGGCAGTCTAGGGAACAATCTCTGTAAGGAAAGATATTGAGAGAAGCAGCCCAGATCTTCACCTATATGCTGTGCTGGATAGCTTTAGTGTCAACGTGACACACCTGGGTTGAGGGAGCCTCAGTTGGGAAATTGCCTCCATAGGACTGGCCTGTGGCCATATCTGTGGGGCATTTTCTTGATTGTTGAGTGATGTGGGAGGGTCCAGCCCACTGTGGGCAGTGCCACCCTTGGGCAGGTGGACCTGTGTTGCACAAGAAAGCGAGCTGAGCAAGGGCCAAGGGAGTAAGCCAGTAAACAGTGTTCCTCCATGTCTTGTGCTCCAGTTCCTGCCTCCAGGTTCCTGCACTGAGTTCCTACCTTGGGATCCCTGATGAACTGTGACCTGGAAATGTAAGGTGAATAAACCCTTTCCTCCCCAAGTTGGTAGTGGTCAGAGTGTTTTGTCCCTGCAATGGAGAAAAAAACTAGGACATAGGCCATTAGGAATTCATTGTAGTTCCAACTTTTTGTTTAAATTCAAGTCTGCTTTCCACATCCCCCCTCGAAAGCCTGCATCTTCACCAGCTGAATGTGAATCACCCCCATGCCGAGCACACAATCCGGTGTCATGTTCTGTGCTTAATATCAGCAGCAGCACCACTGGAGCCCCAAAAAAGCCCAAGTAATTATAAGCCTGCTTTCTCCGCTGTTATTATTTGAATGTAACAAAGGCACCTGCCACGTTAATTATGACCTTCTAATAAACATCTCCAGCCAACCAATCAAAAACAAGCCAGGGGGAGGGGCTGCTCATTGGAAATGGAGGTTTTGCCACCAAATCTTCAAACTTCCCTTCAGTTCAGTGATGTGTTCATTCATATGAGGCGACTACAACCTTTATCTGGACTATCAGGGAAGATAGCTGGCTAAGCTTGTAAGATAAATAAAATCTTAAAAAATCCTTGCAGAAGGGGACTCTAGTAGGAATTCAACCAAACCTCTGCCTAGTGTCACAACTTTACATTGAGGGTGAGAGTTTGTGGAAGAAAAAGAAAAAAAAGAAAAAGAAAGAAAGAAAGAAAGAAAGAAAGAAAGAAAGAAAGAAAGAAAGAAATGTGCACATCACAGCAGTATCTTCTAGTCACTGGGATGTAGTTCTGACTTTTTTTTAAAAA
>NW_008335297.1:6289383-6312315 GCF_000622305.1 Nannospalax galili | reverse complement strand
TTTTTTTTTTATAGACCCACTTCCTAGGTAGCACTCTCCCATAGCCTCCCTCCCCCCACTAGAACCATTATACTCTGATATCCCTGCTACTGTCTGCTGTGTTGTCAGCACCCCCAGCCATTCCCCACTACTTGCCCTTCTGGTGAATCTAGTCAGCCTATCTAGAGGTCTTTGTTTTCGGATGGTCAGCTGTTCCTCATCTAGTGGTAATCAGTTGTCAATATTCCTTTGGATAAGACTGGGGTCTGCTGTTCAATTTCCCAGTTCTATGCTGGGTTACTATCTGGGAATCCCTTTGGCCACCCTGGCCGACAACTCAAAAGAAGGTATCGCCTGTCTGGCATCGTTGCTTGCTATGTAGTCTTTAGCTATACATATGGTCTCTTATGAAATTATATTGGCCCCTTTAATCTTTGGTTATACTTTCCTTTTGGGTGTTTAAGGCCACACAGTTGGTCCAGATAAACCGATTTATAATACAAAGAGCTATAACACAGTCAAGGGCATACCTCTGAAGCACACAGCTTTCTTATAAGAACATTTTTACTGTGGTAAAATACATGTAATGGCATATATTTAATGAATAATTTTGCCATTATCTATTGTGCTATTATAAACATATGTAATCTAGAGTTTACCATATTAACCATCTCTAAATGTTCAAGGGCATTAATAATAAACCCAATGTTGTGAAGATATCACCTCTGATTTTTGCTCATAATTTACATCAGCCCAATAAAAAGGTGTAACTGTTAGAGCTTTATTGATCATTCGTATACATCTACAACAAACAGACAAAATCCAGAATAGTAACTAAAGAATTTCTGATTTTCAACAAGCTACCTTGAAAGTCTTTCCAGAGGTACCCTCCGTTCTGACTTCTAGAATGTGGATTAGTTTTACCTGAAAACTATAGATGGACTCAAACAATGTGCATTGTCATATCTACTTTCTTTCTTTTGACAATGTCCATGAAATCTATCTTCCTTGTTTGTTCTTTTTCATTGCTATGTAGTATTCTCTTGTATGAATATATCACAGCCATTTTCTTCTCTCTGCATTCTACCATCAGTGGACACTGGGTTTTTAGTGGTTAGCCTTGTCAGCTTGACATAGCCTAGATTCACTTGAGAAGTGAGTCTCAGTAAGGCATTGTCTACAATAGATTGACCTGTGGTCATGTCTGTCAGGGGTTGTCTTAAGTCAATTGATGTGGGAAGACTAGCTCACCATTCCCTGAGCAGAGGATCCTGCATGATGTGGAGAAGTCAAACTGAGCACAGACAAGCAGGCAAGCATGCGTGCATTCATTTTCTCTGCTCTTGACTGTGGATGTGGTGTGACCAACTGCTTCAAGTTTCTGCATTGACTTCCCTACAGTGATGGACTGTAACGTGGAGTTGCAAGTGAATATAAACCCTTATCCCCCGCCTCCCAAGTTGCTTGTTGTCAAGGTATTTTATTACAGCAAGAGAAATGAAATTAAGCAGAGTCATTTCTAGTCTGGGATACTGTAAATAAGGCTTCTGTGAACATTACTGCATAAGTCTGTTGGTGAGTGTGGACACTTGTCTTTCTTGGCTAGAATACTGGTTTGCCAGGTCTGCCATAACCAAACACTAGACACTGGGTGACTTAACAGAGATTTGTTTTCTGACAGTTCTGAGGGTAGAGGTCTGAGGTCAAGGTATCAGCAGAGTTGGTTTCTCAAGGTTTGTCGCCTTGGCTTGTGGCTTGCCATTTTCCCTGGTCTACAGATGGTCTTCCTTCTGTGTGTTTCTGTCCTACTCAGGACATTTGCCTCATAAGCTTGGAACCTACTCCATTGACCTAATTTGCCTTTAATTGCCTCTTAAAAGACCTCATGTCTAAACATAGTCATACCCTAGGCTGTGGGACTTAGGAGGTCAACCTTTGAACTGGGGGGAGGAGGGGTGATACACATACACAATTCAGTTAAAAAGAGCCACATGCTTGGGAGTGGCTTATATTTATATTGGATACAGATATATGTTTATTGTGAACAGAAAGTTCCAGATTTCCGAAACAATGGCACAAATTTAAATTCCCAGCACAGTGAGAGTTCCAGTTTCTCTATATCCCAGTCAACACTTGATATTGCCAGTCTCCTTCATTCTAAATCGCATCTCTTTGTGTTTCCAGGTTCTTCATGTCTGATCTGACATCTAATCTCTAGCCCACATACTATTGGAATTAGTGTGGAGGTTGCTAACCTTATCAAGATCTTTGTAGAGTAGTGGTCTATACCGGGCTGGGTTGTAGTCTTCACCCTTGGGAAGGTGGGGAAGTTGTGTGCTGTGAATTTTTATCTTTATATGCACATGAAATTTATTAACTGTCCTCAATTGGTGTACACTGCTTTTCTAAAATAAAAAATGATAAGTCTTACTTCAAAATATCATAAAGGCTGGATAAATTATTCAGTGGTTAACAATATTGCCACTACAGAGGACTGGAGTTGATTCTCAGCACCTGTATTGGGCAGCTCACAACTAGCTGTAACTCCAGCTCCAGAGGATCTGATGTCATTTTCTAGCCTCAGTGGCCACCTGCAATCATGTATGCATACCCACATACAGACACACACACATACACATGATTAAAATCAAAACAAGTCTTTAAGAAAAAACATAAAACACATCTTGGGCATTCATTCTAGGAGCTCTGGAGATACAGAATAATGTTATTCTTTTAAATTGAATTCCTTTTCAAAGAGCTCATTCACCAGAACACTTTCAAATCACTGTGTGCTACTTGAGATATATATATATATATATATATATGTTGAAGTTTATATATGCATACTCCCTGCACTTATTTGTGTGTGTGTGTGTGTGTGTGTGTGTGTGTGTGTGTGTGTGTGCTGTGTTGTGGTATGTTTGTGTTTGTGCGTATAGAGACAAGAGGACAACCTCAGGTGTTGTTCCTTTGGTGTCGTCTAACTTTTTTCTTTGAGACAGGGTCTCTCACTGTCATGGAACTCACCAAGTAGGTAAGGCTGACTGGCCAGTGAGCCACCCCAGAGTTCAGCCTGTTTCTGCCTTCCCACTTCTGGGATTACAAGCACCACCACTATGCTTGGCTTTTTTTTTTTTTTTTAAATGGGTATCAAACTTAGGTCTGCATGCTAGAAAGCCGAGCATGTTTCGCTGTTGAGCCATCTCCCCATCCCTGCATATTTATTTCTTAAATAACCTGTACCAGATGCCTTGCTGAGAACCTTCTTAACGATTGTTGTAGCATCTTAATTTGGCGGTATATCAAAATAATATTAATAGTTATTATTACAATGATTGGTATTCCTGTAAATTACATGACCCGCCCAAAGTCACAGAGCTTACAAGTGGCAGAGATTGGAATATGAACATAGATTCAACTAACTCCTTCAAAAATTGAGTAGCTTCCATGTTCCTAGACCTTTCACCTCCTTTGTTTGCAGGATCTCCAACACTTGTGATCCTGCAAGATGGGTGATATTTAGGCCCATTTCACACATGAAGAAACAGGAGCACTTGTCTAAAGTAGCATGGCAAGTTGATAGGGCCAGCATTCAGAGCCAGGATTCCCACTCTATCATTAGTAAGATTATTTAAAATCTGTATTAAGGGCTAATGGGATGGCTTAGTGGGTAAAGGCACTTACAGACCTGATGATCTGACCAGTCTCAGGAATCTGCATGGTAGAAGGAGAGAATTGACTCCTGAAAGGTGTCTGGCCTCCATACACACACTAAATTTTAAACTTAGTATCAAGTTGTATTATGAGAGCTGCCTTTGTGCCACTCTTGAAAGACAGGTCCATCTACCAGAAATTTCTGCCTTGCACAGAGCTGAAATTGGCCTCTGCAACTTCACCCAGTTGCTTCCAGTACTTAGCACTTAATTACACCTTGTCTTCTATTATGTACTAATTGTCTCTTGCGGCTCCTCCCTTCTCCCTAGCTCCTTTGCCAGTCCTCCAGAGCAGAGACCAAGTCTTGTAGGCTGAATACCATGTGGAGAGACAGAATAAAATCTTATTAAATAAATACTTGGTTGAAAGTTCCTACCAGGATTTATCACCTCAGGTCCTTATCCCAGGTATATGAAAAACTGTGTAAAAAGCTCACCAAAGGATTTGCAATTTAAATCTGCATATAGTTTAAATGTGATTTGCAATAGACAGTATAGTTAATACCCAGCAGCTTATGCCCTAAGGACTATAATTTCTACTTTCTTATATTGTGTGTGTTTGTGAGGAGTGTACATGCACATGGGCATGCCATGTGCACACCCATGCAAACATTTGGAAGCCTGTCACTCTCTCCCTTATTGTCTTGACACAGGGTTTCTCACTGAACTGGAAGATTCCAGTTTTGGCTAAGTTGACTGTCCAATGAGCTCTTGGAATTCATCTGTCTTTGGCCCCAAATGTTGGGGTTACAGGTACAGCATGCACAGCCATCTCTCCATCCCCAAGTCTTTTATTTCTATACGTCTCTCTTCTTTAATATTGTGTGTCAGATCATGAGCTGGGGAATGAAGAGAATGGAGCCCAGGTTGCATAAAAGAAGACTGGTGTGAGGTAGCCTTGTTGAAATTTTATTGGCTTCAAGAGAAACTGTCTTCCATGTTTGCTACAGCTCTTAGACACAATCATCGGTTGTTGTTTCCTACAGTGCCCTTTACTATTATCTTCTAACTAGAAATAAGCCAGCATTCCTTCCATAACAAGTGACAGGAACTCTACTCAATCAGCATGAGAAAAGAGAAGAAACCTGAATTTATTTCATGGTGTAACTGGGCAGTCTGGGGACTTCAGATATCTGGAGATAGATACAATGTCCTGAGAGTTGATCAGATTCTCTTTCTCTTTCCCTACTCTGTTTACAGCCCCGGTTGAGAGAGCCTCAGTGGTGGAATGGATGAACTCAAATTCTCCATCTCTCATTGATCTCACAGAGGCCACATAACCATTACTACAGTAATCACTGGGGCTAGAAGAAACATTCTCATTAGCTAGTTCTTAGATGAGCTCCACCTAAATGAGGTGCCCCTAGAGAGGAGGAGGAGGATTTACCAAAGAGAAGTCTGAGGGCCATTATTAGAGCAAGGATAGATATAAAACATGATGCCCACTGCTAGTTATTCACATTTAAAGGAACAACAAGAAGAGATGTTCAAGGTAGTAGGCAGTCCTTTGTTTCCCAACTATTTATTGAGTATAATGATACTATGAGCAAAGGAAGATATGATCCTGCTTACTACAGGGATTGAAGTCCTGTATGTGTGCAGAATATGCAGAAATGATGGTAACATGGTGGTGTTAGGTATATGTTCTCAGCCTTGAATATGTGAGACAGGTAGTACAAAGGTGATAACAAGAATACCTAATGGGCTCATCACAGAGCCCTTTTCTACACCTTCACAGAATCTCAAGAGCAGAAGACATGATGTGACCCATTTTATAGTCAAGGGAGTGGACATTGGAGGACAGTAGATACACAACATCCCAGTCACCCACATACTTTGACATGGAAACTGTAGTCCTGTGGTCCTATCTTGTTGTACAGATGAGAAACTTCTTATGATGAAGAAAGTGGCCCAATAACTCCAGTTTCAGGGGATCCCACAACCTCTTCTGACCTCTGTAGGTGTTTCATGACACAGGTGCACTTATACACATACAGGCAATACACTCATTTACATAAAATAAAAATAATAAAGCATATTAAATAAAATATTTTTTAAAAGAAAGTGGTCCAGACAAATGATGGAACTTGGAGTCTGAGTCAACTGGTATCTTGTAAGGGACTGAGTGTCACACAAAACCAGAGGCCTTGTCTGAACTCACTGCTCAAAGCTCATCTCTCCAAGTCCAGTGCTCTTGCTCAGTCCCTTAGGTATTTCCTTTTGCAATGAAGCTCCACCCCCATCAGAGGGTCACTATAACTGGTCAGTGACTCATGCAACCAGGCAAATAGCTATTAGCAGCAGAGGTCTAGAGGGAAGAATTAGATACCTGCTGCTCTCTTCAACAATGCCTTGATGCCCTGCCCCAGAAATGCCAACCTCCTTTTTCTAGAAGTATTTCTGTTCTCTCCATCATTCATCACTAACCCTGTTCCAGACGCTGGGTGGTGCTGGGGGCAGTGGCATGTAGCCACCTTCTCCAGAGCTTAGCTGGGTTTGGGTGGCAGCCGATATCTGGCTTATTTTGCTCTTGTGATAAAGCAGAGACTGACATGCTGCTCTGCTGTAAGATCCAGCCATCCCCATAAACAGAAGGGCTTGTCTTATTGAACCAACAGTGAAAATGTTAGGCTCAGAGTAACTCAACACCTGGCATCAATGATGCCCAACAACTATATCTGAAGCTTATTAAATGAAACAACCAATCCAATCAGGTAAAAGGTTTTCAAAGCCCTCCAAAAGTTAACAAATGAGTTGAACTTGAGCAGTTAACTCTGAGGTGGATCTCTTCTCACTCATCATTAACAGATAAACAACACTTCCTACATTTTTGAGCATTTCTTCTCATTACCCTGCATTTAGTCCAATACTTATCTATGACAATGTTTCTTCAAAGTACACACTATTATGCTCATTTCATAGTTAAGCTTAAGGCTCAGAAAGGAAGATAAACTTGATGCTCACATAGCTGGAGTCAAAACTGAAGTTGTATCTGACTTTCATGTATTAATTCAAAAGATTCAGTGAGTGTCCACTACATGTGACCATCGTTTAGATTCCTGGGGAATAGGCACAAATTCTAAGTTTCCTGAATCTTACATTCTATTGGGGGAAAATTATGGTATGCAGATAACTGAGTGTACACATAATAAATCAGGGTGGCATGTTACATATCTAGAAGGAGATGAGGAGTTGCTGAGGTGTTTTGAGAAGAGCTATGATTTATATGATTTATGTTTTGGATGATGGGTTGTCAGTGGAGATCAGAGTGTAGAGAGGCAGTGAGACCCAGGAGCCCAGTTAGTAGGTCATTTTCATGATCTAGCTAACTAAGGTGGAGTCTTCTACTGAAATGAGAGACATGGCTCCCTTACAAATGAATTTTGAAGGAAAAGGTGAAGGATTTGTTGATGGCCTAAGTCCATGTTACGAGGGAAAGGTAGAAGTCAAGAATGACTGCACCAGTTTTTGTCTAAGCAGCTAGACAAAGGTGCTACTTACTAAGGCAAGAGTTTTAGCCAAAACACATTCTGCACAGAGTGGATTTAAGAGTTTAGCTTTGAACCCCTGAACTTAAAGAAAAGAGATGCTAATGGACATTTGAAGATGGGGAGAGGGTGCAGGAGATGAAATGTAGGAGTCATCTCCATCGTGACAGAAGTAAAAGCCATGCGATGGTTGAGATCACTGGAGAGTCTGGGGGGCGGGGTAGAGAAGAGGATGAGTTAGGGACAGTCCTGGAGCCCAGAGACAGGAAGATCAGAACCAGCTGTGAAGATGGAAGAGGAATGCACATAGGATGAGAACAGAGAGGGAAAAAGAAAACAGAGTTCAAGAAGCAGACCATGTGGAGCAACCAGTGCCCCTGCTGAGCCTGAGGGTCAGCCATCCTTTCTAGTGATTGGGATGTCATGGCTGACCTTGACAAAGGTGCCTTCACAGGGTGGTGAGGAAGAAAGCTAGAGAGTGGGACGAACACAAGTGGAGACCATTATTTTTATGTTTTTAAGTAAAGGGAGAGCGAAAGAATGTCACGGAAGCGGGACAGACATGAATGATTCTTCTGACGGTGAAGAGTATTACGGCATGATTGTGTTCAGAAAGGAATGATATAGGATACAAAATAGCAAACGGTACTTGCAGGAGTGTGTCCCTGATTTGACCGGAGAGTGGGGACACATGGGACTCAGAGCGTCTGGCCTTAGTGTGCTCTCTGCATTTCCAGGTGGGCTCATCCCCGGGTGACATGTTCTTGACTTCGTTCTTCAGAACCACTTCAAACTCCCAGAAGAAGGTTGCTGCTTGAAAGAACAAAGCCCAGGATGCAACACTTGCTATTTCTGCTGCAATAACCATGAATTAGAGAGAAATGGGAGGCACCAGAAGACTGTCTGAGCTGCTGGATTTAGGTGTGTGAGCGGTGAGTGTGCTTGCTGTGCCACTGTGTTGGATGTTTTCAAGGTTAGGAGGCAGTTTCTAAAGGAAGTTGAGACAAAAGGATGAGACCATGAAAATCCAAGAGAGGAAGTGATCTAAGAGGTTGAGTCTAAGGAAGTAAAATTGGCTCCTTTCAAGGTCATTCAAGCAATAAATGCTAATGGAGGTTGATAAAGGAGAGGGCTCCAGTTCAGAGAGCTGAGGTAGAAGAAGGACTAAGCTGACTTGGCAGTTGTGAGGGGACAGACACACAGTTCCACACTGCCATCCTCGGCAACCTGAGATACCCTAGGCTTTTGGGGAGCACAACTCAGACTAAAGTGGGATTTGTGGTGTCAGTAATGGAAAGAATTCCAGGAGTAGCTAGTAGAGTGAAGCAGAGACAGAAATTTTATTAAAGATATTAAAATATAGGCTTAAGCATGAGAGTTAAGAGAAAGTGAGCTGCTCATAAGAGTGTGTGACATCCTCAAGTGGGGGTATGTACTTCCCAAGGGAGACTAGCACAGAGAAAGATGTGCCCAAGTGTAGGTACAGGTCCCTTAGTGGAAAGAAAGCAATGTCATAGCATTAAGCATGCATACCATTTTGGTGACTCTTAAGTTACATCTCAAAAGGTTGCTAAGAAATCATTTTTCTTCTCCTTTTCTTTTTAAAAATAGTTCGTTTATTTTATATGTATGAATGTATTTTTTGTATGCATGTAAGTGCATCATTGTTGTGCAATGCCTGAGGAGGTCAGAAGAGAGTGTCAAATTCCCCCTGGAACTGGAGTTATAGATAGTTGTTAGCTGCCGTGTGGGTGCTGGGAATTGAACCAGGGTCTTCTGCAAGAGCAGCCAGTGCTCTTAACTGACGAGCCATCTTTTCAGCCCCTCTCCTTTTCTTTTGATGAGAGAGATACATGAGGGGGCTCCAGAGATGCCCTGGTTAGAGTTATCATCTAAGAGATAAAATCTGAAGCCTCTGGGGTTGCACAAGGGGTTTAGAATATATCTTTTTCTATAAATGCGGCTTCTGGTAAGATTCCTAGAAAACTGCAGGTTCATAGCTAGGAAGGCCAAAAGGCCTTAATCAGTTGTTAATTGTGCTGGAATTCTTCCTCCACTGCTGACAAAGGCTTCAAACCTATTGCAAAGTGAAGGACCTCTTTCCCCCTTCTCAAGATGTCTTCCTGCCTTTCTGTCCTGCCTCAAACCCAGGATGCTCACAGCAGGCGCAGTGTTAAGTGTCTGGAGAATTATGTGAGAGTGGTGGGCATGCACAGAAGAGGGGGAGTAGAGCAACTCAGTTTCCTCTGAAGGAGGCAAATCTTCAAGGAAGAATGGACTGCACATAGGAGAACCTAAGAAGAGTGTTCTGCCACAGAAATCAGAGCTTCACGGCTATGAAATAATGATGTGTTTGTAGGAAACACCAAACACTCAGCTGGTTGGAACTGGTTGGATTTTGTTCTGAGTGTTCCAAGGCTGCCAATGAAATATTACATTTTTAATTAATCTTTGCGTTAGTGTTCAAACTAACATGACAGTTTTTGTGTATGTATTATGCGTTGCTCAGATTCAGCACACCTGCCTTTCCACTTTCTTCCTTCTGCTTCCAGTTCCCTCCCCCACATAGTACCCATTCTGAATTCCTGTCGGTGTGCACATATAGTTAATATCGTATATTGTTAAATCTAGACTCAGCATTCGGAAGAAAACATGGTATTTTGTCTTTTTCCCCTTCTTGTTCCCACCCCCCACTCCCCCTCTTTAGACTGGGATTGCAGTTCAGCTGCAGAGCCAACACTTTCATTGAAGGATTTTTTTAATACAGGGATGGTAGAAGTGGGCACCGTTGAAATGCAAAGCAGAAAAGTCCAGGAAGTCCCACCACAAGGGAATAAAGCCATCCATTCACTTCACCCTGGTGGGAGCAGGCAGTTGAATTGTAGCCGTTCCCTGGTTTGGGGGAACCTAAAGACAACTGTGGAAGGATGGAAAGAGATTTCTGTAATTTCTGTGTGTCAGGTTAATGTCTTGTGCATAATTGTGAAACAACTGTTCTCCAAGATTTGGAATTAAGAGCCGAAGTTGTCTGGACATGCAGATCTGATGCTAGGTTCCCCCACTTCAGCATGTAGGGAGAGCAAAGGAGATGCCCATAACCACATGGAGGCATACCTCCAGTGACACAGGTGAGCATGAAACAATGAGAAAGTCTTTCTCTTTTCCACTCTTTCAGTGGGTTTCAGCACTTCAATGGTAAACCCTCAGTGTGGTGCTAATGGATCTTAAACACCTCTTTACCGCTAATCTCCTACGGAAAGCTAGCAAGCCTGGGGCTCAGAATCAAAGACTCAGAATCTCCTGGGCGCTAGGAAGGAACCCATGAGAATTAAATTACACCTATGCATATACATTTATTTATATTTGTATGGAGATACAATTCAGAACAGTAGATTTTATTTCTATTTTTATTTTGCAGCTTTCTTCCATTACTATGAACAGTACTGATTGTTATCTTGGTGGCACTAATGTCTATTTTTTTAATAATCTCCTTCAATGTCTGCTTTTTAAAGGCAGTTTTTAAAAAGTAAGCAATTTTAAAGATAATGAGCAATGAATGTTATAAGCGGCACTTGCATGTGGTGAATGTGGTGAGTCCAAGCAACCTGACGGAATGAAGTGCTAGGAATGAAGTATGGCTGGGAGTCAGCCAAGCCTTGAACGCATCATGTCATATGAGGAAAGCCACCTGCAAAACGCCTCATGTTGTGTAAGCCCATTTTTATGAAAAATCCAGAAAAGACAAATCTAAGTGAACAGACTAGTGATTGCCTGGACCTGAGGGCCTGAATTGGGCATGGAGTTTCTTTGTTGGGGTGATGGAAAAATTAATCTGTGTGGTACAACTCTAAATCTATTAGAAACGTTTCAATAGTCCACGTGAAACAACTTTGTAGTGTAAATTATATTTCAATGAAAGTTTAACAATTGTGAGGGTTGTGTGTGAACAGCTGCAGTCTTAGAAACATTGATTGATGTGAAGGTTTGAATGTGGAACACCCTTCAAACGTGTTTAAACACTGTTTCCAACTGGTGGCACTGTTTTGGAAGGTTGTGGAACCTTTGGGAGGTGGAGCCTTGCTGAAAGAAGTTGGTCTCCTGGTGCTGGCCTTCAGGTTTTATAGGTCAACCCTACTTCCTGTTCAATCCTTGCATCCTGACCACACTTGCAATGTGCCATGCTTTCCCATCCAAGATGGGTTTCTTTAATTTCTTTTTTTAGTTTTTGTTATTTTTATTTTATGAATATGAGTGTTTTGCTTGCATGCATGTAAGTGCATTACATGCATGTGATGCCCCACAGAGGCCAAAAGAGGGTGTCAGAGATCCTGGAACTTGGAGTTATGGATGGTTGTTAGTGGCCGTGTGGGTGCTGGCAATTGAATCTGAATCCTCTGCAAGAGCAGCCAGTGCTCTTAACTGCTGAACCATCTCTCCAGCTGGACTATATCTTTTCTTAAACTGCAAGCTGAAATAGACCTTTCTTTAAGTGACAATAATGGTAGAACAGTTTTTAAATTGTGACTCTTAGAGCTGTCCCAGAGGCTATTTTGAAGGAAATCCTGTGAGAATGACTAAGCAATTCTGTTGCAAGACCACTGCTATATGACCCTATGTGTACCATAAACTGCTCATCTTAGAAACATGGATGCTACTAGAAATAAAGCTACCCCTGCCCAGATCAAAGGCAGGTCCACCTACCACCAGCTCATGTCACGGACAGTCGATGAGAGTATCTGGAAATCATAGTGTACTTATAAAGGTGATCATGCATTATTTATTTCTGTGGGCATGAGATAGAACAAGATGAGGCAGTATATAGACAGTGAGTATGCTAGATGGGTGTGTCCATCTCTCTCTTGCCTGTCTGGGACCCTCTCACAAGGGAACCCATCAAAGACTTCATCCATTTGAATAGTGTCTGTTTAGGAGTTTGGGAGAATTTTTCCCCTGGAGGATGAGATCCCTGAGATAAAAATGCCCAACAGATGGTGCAGAGGGTAGATAACCCCATCAGAGTTTCCTCTGGGTTTCTAAACTTGCATAAATTGAAATAATTACCATTTGTGACTTCCTTGATGGGAAAGCAAATAAAAACTCTGAGACGAAGACAGCTGGGCAAATGATGTGGCAGGACAGCCTCCCTTATGGAAATCCCATCTGCGTGAGGTCAGTCCCTCCAGTGCAGATGGAGGACATGGGATGGGAACTGTTCTAGGAGACTCATCTCAGCTGTGAGTTTAGCCACTCCCTATCCTTCCAGGCAGGTAATAATCTTTTCCTGGCTGTTGCCTCTCAAATATAACTTCTCAGATGGATCTCTCTGCTTCCTCCTTGCTTGCCTGCAGTATTAAAATCTCCCTTAGAAACCACAGCAATTCATTGAAATTCAATGGGATGAAGCCACACTTACTGTTCAGCACTCTACAGTGGCTTCTTATCTTATTAAGCATAAACTCCAGGAGATGGTTCAGTCATTAAGAACATTGACTGTTCTTGCAGAAGACTGGGGTTCAGTTCCTAGCACCCATATGGCAGTTAGCAACTGTTTGAAACTCCAGTTCCAGGGGAGCTGATGCTTTCTCCTGGTCTCTGCAGGCATTGCATGTGCGTGGTACACTTACATGCATGCAGACAAAACACTCATACACATAAAATATAAAAATTAATAAAGAATACATCTCCCCAAATAACAGCCTGGCAGCAGTGCTCAATCTGATCTCTTGAGCTGTCCACACGAGGTTCTGAAGCACTGGAAATGCAGCTGGTCAGAATACAAACATGCTATGGGTGCGAAGCACTCTGAACGCCCATCCCTGTGTTGGGAATATCTAACAACAGCATGAAAAATAATGCTAACCCACTCAATAATACTGGCTTTAGCTGGGCATGGTGATATATGCCTTTGATCCTAGTACTTGGGAGGCAGAGGCAGGTGCTGGTCTACATGGCAATTTCCAGGCCAGTTGGGGCTACAGGGAGACCCTATTTCAAATATATATACTGATTTTTAAAATTTAGACAGGATCTCATGTATCCCTAACCTCAAACTCCTTATATAGCTGAAGTTGACCTTGATTTTTTAATCCTCCTGCCTCTACTACTCAAGTGCTGGGATTACTACATTGGTTTAAGCATTGCTGGTGTTCAAACCCAGGGCTTCATGTATGTGAGGCAAGTACTCTACCAAGTGAGCTGCGTTCCTCAGCTCCTTCATTAATACTTCTTCATAGTATCACTGTTAAAATGATAACCTTTTAAGTATACTGGCTCAGGAAAATACATTATTATAATTAATAATTTCACTCGAGTTTTTGAGGTATATCTAAGTGGAAAAAAAAATCAATCTAATGAAATAAGCCAGACACAAAAAGTTTAACATTAATACCAGGTGATCTCATGCATACATGCATCTCCCAGTTGGCTAGTTCCTCCAATGGGTGGAGCCTGACATGGAGCGTGGACTATGAAGGGGCTGCTGGGAGTCATTTGGGGACAGAAGCGTGTACGGACCATTCAGCCAGCTGCAGCAGCTCAAAGACAGAATGGACTGATTCTTGTGGACCTGGGGCAAGATGGCTGGCCCCTGAGGTCTGAGCGAATGTTAGCAGGGACTATGGTAGTCGTGGTACGGTCTGATATGGTGGGCTCTGAGCCACGCTGCCAGAGGTGTGGGGCTAGGCACTGGGTTCACATTCCTTTTATATAGTTTGTCTGATAGTGCAGGAGACCCAGAGGGAATTTGGACCACAACATGTAATCTACAAAAGTTAGTTTTCCAGAAGATGAGTAAAATTATATACTGTCTCTCAAAAAGCTGTCAGTATTGAATGCTTTCACTGTGAAGAGCTGAGAGGCGATGGAAGATATACATTTAATCTGATTTGGACATTATGTAATGTGTATGGGTCTTAAAATGCCACATAGTTTCCATAGTGAATCCAGGACAGCTGGGGCTACAGGGAGACCCTGTCTCGAAAAGACCAAAAAAAAAAAAAAAAAAAGCCACATAGCACCCCATTATGATAGATGATTTTTATGTTTCTATTTTATCAGTTAAAAATAAAGTAACCTGAACCTGGTGGTACAGGCTTGTAATCAGAACTACTTGGGAAACTGAGGCAGGGGCATGGCAAATTCAAGGCCTACCTGGGCTTCAGAGCAAGTTCAGGGCCAGCCATATCAAGTTAGTGAGACCTTGTCACAAAATAGAAAATACAACAACAGCAAAAATGTTAGGGCTATATAATAGCTTGGTGGTAGAATGCTCGCCTAGGCTAGCTCTAGTGCTAGTTCCTAGGTTCAGTTCCAAGTACTGTAGTGTGTGTGTGTGTGTGTGTGTGTGTGTGTGTGTGTGTGTGTTTGTGTGTGTGTGTGTGTATCTAAAATAAAATAAAGTGCCATCAGTGACCCGTATTGTGTTTCTGTTTGGTGGTACTTATTTCACCCACTCTCATATGCTACCCTGCCCTCTTAGCTCTTCTTGTCTAAGGCAATCACCCCTGGTCACTTCTGTCTACTAACATTGGAGAGCTCTTCACTTAGACAGCAGTGCACCTGGCTCCCCCCTCTGCCTCCTCCTGGTCTCATTTCAAAGGCAACCAATTAATTGGAGAGGGCTTCTCTGACTATACTTCCCAAAGTAGCTCCGGATTCTCCCCTGGTTTCGTTTCTGTGTATTAAGCCTCCCACAACCATGTGATGCTGCATGTCAGTTTGTCTGTTCATTTCCTTTCCTCTGGCCAGGATGCATACCTGTGAGGGCAGGGGATTTATTTTATTCAGCAGATCTTCCAGTACCTAGCATCAAGTAGGCAAAGTTCCTATTTACATAGAGTCTGCTCCTGATGGAGAAGATTTTTGCATGGCCTTATGATAAGGAAGGGCTCCTCTGCATGTGTCTGTCCTGTGAGAAGAAGACACTGCTGTTGTGTTGGTTGTTCACCACTTTTTTTTCCACCCACTCATCACCACTACTTTTTTTTGAGACAGGGTCTCATGTAGCCCAGACTGGCCTCAAACTTGCTGTTTAGCCAAGGATAGGAGGGTCTTGACCCAAATGCTTGGATTGTAGGTGTGTACCACCATACCTGGTTTATGTGGTCATGGAGGCTGAACCCAGGGATTCATGCATGCTACGTCAGCACTCTGCCAACTGAGCTGTATCCCCAGCTCTCACCCTCTTCTTTACTAACAGAATCTCATTATTATTCAAGTATGCCTCTCCTGTAGCATCATTCTTCATAGGGAGGAGAACCCATTTCCAATTTTCCCGATTTCCTGCCAATGATTGGTTTAGGAGTGAACGTGACTTTCTGGGAAAGTTGTAGCTTTTCCTAAAAGAAGACATGTCTTTCCTTTTTTCCTAGGCATTGTCACGTCTGCATGTGATACCTGGGTCCACTGCAGCTATCTTGTGATGGAGGAGGCTAGCACTGAGATCCATGGAAGTCTAACAAGAAACACTTGGGCCTCCAGAATGTCATGAGCGGGTGATTCCACCTACGATATTACTTAAGAATTCTCTATGGCTGATAAGAAATGCCCTTATTTTCAAGCAAATTGAAGTTAAGAGTTTCAGTGACTTCTAGCTTTCGTGTCTTGAATGTGACATCTGTATTCATCATTTGTATGGAATGCCAAGGACAGCTTCTTTCTTAGGCCAAGTTCCCTGGGAAGTAGGCTTGAACTAGAGATTTTCATGCAAGGTGTTTCTCAGGAAGGCTCCTGGAGATCCATGTCTGCTGAGACATGACAGACAAGAAGAAAAAGCTATGATATAGTTATAACAAAAGCCCCAGTCTACCCCACAGCTAGATCTGCAGCTTGGACAACTTCAAGAGACAGCCGTGTGGGGCAGTCAGTGGATGGGACTAAGCCATGTAGGTAGCATGGCTTTGAGTAGGGCAGTAGTCTTTAGTTGAAGGCACTTCCTGGAAAGAGATTGAAGTGAGAGACATGGGTATGAGACACTGGCATTCCCATGGTTGGAGATGAACCTAGGTGGGTCACCCCAGAACTTAGCATTAACTACAGCCTCACTGTGGTGGGGGTAGTGGCTGGGTGGCTAAGATGAGTAAGACAATCTCAGGGGAGGTTTGGGAGAATGGGGACCATATAAAGGACGGGAGACAGTTCTTACAAGCCTGGAGATAACAAAGTACATCCTTTTCTCAGAACAGAAAAGTGACCCTCTTTCTCCCTACCCTAAATCAGCTTCAGTCGACTTTGCATGTGTGTTTATGTGCTTGTGCCTCTTTGTGTAGTTGTGTGCACTGTGTGTGTGGAGGCTGGAGGTTGACATTAGGTGTTGCCCTCAATTGCTCTCCACTTTATTTTTGGGCAAGCGGTTCTCACTGAACCTGGAGCTTGCCAGTTCAGTAGACTCGTTGACCAGTGAGCTCTACTGCTACTGTCTTTACTCCCTAGTGCTGAAATTACAGTTTTTTAATGGGTGCTGGGATTGAATTCAAATCCTCATGGCTCTTAAGTAATAAGCAATTTACTGACCAAGTCATCTCCCCAGCCCCTTCAGTTGACTTTAGTTTCTTTAACCCAGTAAGTCTTAGTTGTTACATGCAAGTTTCTGGCTATGGATCCATGATTTGAAATCTTTACTCTGCAGTGCAAGTTTTCATAACCTTTATCAAGAACTGCTGTGGTCTCTCCAACTAAACAGCATTTCCCTGTGTCTCAGCCATTTGTAGTATCCTTAGGCAACTTCTTAAAACAGCTACAAGTTTGAAAAGAGATTGAAGTGTCCAGAGTGTTACATGCCATGTGCTTACAAAGCAGCTTTTGCTCTACCTCTTCTAAATTTATTTTTTTCTTCAGATACTTTTCCTTTTGCCCCTGTGCAGGAGGAGGCATGAGAGAGGAAGTGTGGGACTGGGGTAAAGGTTAGAGAGTCGGACACCATCAGCAATGGTCTCATCAAGCTAGTCTAAAAATGGAAAGAAATTATTTCATTAACAGTAAATCAGTCACTGTCAGGCAGGGCCTGTGTCACTGCAGAAGGCCAAATGTGCTTCCAAAGTGAGTTCATCACACACAAGTAGCACCCAGACAGCAATCCACACGATGTTAGGGGAAGCAAACAGCCTGGTGTTTGGTGCCCAGCCTCAGCAAATGTGCCTCCATAAGCTGCAGAGCTTCTGGTCAGCTCATTAGTTGAGCTTCTCCCCGAAGAGCCACATTTGCAGGGTGTTAAGTGACTTTCCCTGGGGAGATGAGAATAAATGTCTATTCATCTCAGACAAGGAGCTGAGGACAGACAAAGAAATGATTCCACTCAAGGCTCACGTGGTGAACCAATGAGATTATTTGGGTTACTTAGAGGAGCGTGGCTGACTCAAAAGGCAGCTGCATCATGGAAAAGCCCAACCCAGCATGGGCTGCATGCGCATGCGTGACGCACAACTTGCAGGCAGCTCAGTGGAAGAGTCTCCTCTCCTTGCAGCAATTAGTGATTGTTTATGTGACCTTGGAGGGGGAGGCCCTTGTGTGTCTCATAGCTTCACGAGCTCTCTGAGCCTTGTAAGTTTTGTTCGTTTAGGCAGCATACTCCAGTGTTTTACTGTTTCTGGACTTTGGCACATGTTGTTTTGTCTTCTTTAATGATTATCCCTCCCTTTCCTTGCCTGGAAAACTCCTGGTCACCATTTAAGAGCCAGCTTTGATGTCTCTCCCTTGTGAACCATCTCTTTTTTCTCTCTCAAGGATGAATTAACATCCCTGAAGCCTTCTCAGAAATTTGCATGGACCTTTATCCCACCCCCTTTCCTGTGGTATTGGAGATAATGCCTTTCTTCTTGGCATCTGATTCCCCTCTAGACTATGAACTTCTTTAAGTGAACCACACAGACCATTCATCTGTATAATATCATAGTGCAGAACCTGTGAGGGATACTTGGGAGGAGTGTGAAGAATTAATATGTGACGGTGTGAGTGCACAGGTGGATGAGTGTGTGTTGTCAAATGGTGAGTGAACAAGACAAGTAGTGATGTGTGTGTGGATGAGAGCAGATGTGGATCACTGAAGTGATGGATGATGACTGAGTGAATGGAAGACAGTGTGTGAGTGAACATCAGAGCTCAGTAGCCTGCCTTTCCTGAGTCATTGCACGGCTTAACGTAATGAAGGCAAACACCAATCAATTGCTTTCTCCAAGGATGAAAGGGCTCTGTTTCTAAGCAGCATGGTTGGAGATGAGCAAGAGCCTTCATGGTGCTGAGATGACAGTCTTAGCAATGGCTCTTAGAGTCCTCAGCACAAAGGTAAATGCATCATTACTCTGAAAATCATTACATTTAGGGGTGTTTAGGCATGTGGAAGCTTTGACAATGGAATAATCTCTAAGAATGTCTCCCAAGAAGACATGTACAGTTGCGTGCAGACACACTGTTACTGGTTGAACTGTTACTGCTAGTTTGTTTGAGCCTGTGGTCCTTGGCTGGTGGTGCTTTTGGGGGAGGCTGTAGAAACTTTAGTAGGTGGGACTTAAATGAAGGAAGTAGGTTGCCTTGAGGTAGGTCTTAAGATTTATAGCCTGGCTCTGCCTCCTGTCTGCGCTCTATTTCCTGATCCATTTAAGGAGAACAAAGTCCCACTAACACAGCCATGAACCACCCACGCTATGTACCTTCCACACCATGATGAATTATATCTCCCTAAACTGTGAGCCAAAATAAATCTTCCCTCCTTCAAGATTTTTTGTCACATATTTTGTCACACTGACAAGAAACATAACTAAAAAACCACATGCTCATTCATACATATTTACATGTGGAATCTTAGAGTAGTAATAGAGCCCCTTGCTTCCCATTGATAGTTATATAGACCCCAGGTTAAGAGCCCTTGGGATGGTACTTGTCTATTCACCCTACCACTGTGGTCTCAAGATGCATAATGTTAGGGCTTCGCATATTTCTATTGAATTGAGTTGGATTTCTGTTTGAAATTTTAAAAAAATATTGTATTTACTATTTAGTATTTATTTTATGTGTATGAGTGTGTTGCTTGCATGTGTGTAGGTGTATCCATGCTGTGCAATACCCACAGAGGTCAGAAGAAGAGTTAAAGTGCCCTGAAACTGGAGTTATGGATGGTTGTTATCCACCATAGTAGGTGCTGGGAACTGAACCCGAGTCCTCTGCAAGAGCAGCCAGTGCTCTTAACTGCTGAGCCAGCCTTACATTTGAAATTCTTTCACTCAGGAAACAGGGGCATGGAATGGCTGACTTCCTCAAAGTCTCACATACCAGAGAAATCCTGAACTCTTCAGTATAGCCTCAGAAATCAACCTCATGGATGAATAATCTTCCTAGATACTTTCCATCTTCAGTCCTCATCAGGACATATGTCCTTTCTCCCCAAAAGCCTCATGGGGGAAAATAGGAGAGTGTAAGATGCGATTCACATCTGGGTGAACAAACAGCACTGTGTCAGAACAACCTAACTAATGATGATGCCGAGCCTTTGGCCTTGGTTCCTGGGTGCCATATGCTACACAAATAACAACCAAGTCTGCTCAGAGCAGGACTTGGCAAACCTCATTCTAGAGGGGCAACCCACATGACCAGAAAACATTAACAGCTAAGGTGGAACCAAGTTAGAATTCAATTTCTTCCGAACCTGGCACTTCGTAGTGTTGGATTTCATTAATGTAGCTTAGAGAGTTTCTCCTGTTCAGAAGGATTTATATGAAGGCAAGATGGATAACTCTCAAGTCCCTGGGGAGCAGAATGGCAGAGGTAGAAGCTGCCTGTAAATGGGCAGTTTGGGGAGGATGCATTTTTGTTTGTTTTGTTTTTTCCTTTGTCAATAAATATTTTTATTGAATTTTTGTACATTTCATACAATATAGCTTAATCATATTTAGCCCTCCCAACCCCTTAGCCCATTCTTGCATTCTGTCATATATGTCAAGGCCCATTGAGTCAAATTTCTGTTCCCAGATGTCCCTCAGTATGAGTTCATCCACTGGAGCCTGGTCAGCCTATCCAGTGTCACCCCCTTAAAGATCAACACTCCCTCACCCAGTAGTGATCAGCTGCCAATAGTTTAACATAGAACTGGAGGAACTGGAACCTTGCAAATACTATGGTGATATCCCTCAGAACAAACAAAACCAGAGTGTGTTATCATTTAGCCCAGGTGTGTAGAGATGTTTCCTATGAATGTGCTTCTGTCTGTGCACAGTGGAGATGTTCACTGTCCGCAACAGAACAGACTGGGAACAACCTGAGTGTGTAATAACAGGGCACGGGGTATGAATTCCTTCATACAGTGCAGCTTTTAGGAAAAAGAACATAGTTCAATATGCCCTGATGAGGAGTTATATATGTGATGTGTATATTTCAGTGGAAACAAGTTATTAAATAGTGCTCAAAATATACTTCTCAGTACAAAAACATAATCTATAGATGCTTGGGGCATCACTGGAAGGCTAAACATATACACATATATGCTTGTAATAATGGACACTTCTAGATAGAATCAGGAGATGGGTTTATTGCCTAATTTCCATTGCATATACTTTACTACCTGAGTATTGGCTACACCAATATATTAATTTTTTAAATTAAAATTATCCATTGTAAAGTACAAGAAATTCATTTATAAATGAGCAACTATTTCTTAAGTTTACATGTTCATTTAGTCTCTCAAGTTCTTACGGAACACCTACTCAGACCTGACACTTGGGGAACTCTATCTGTAAAATATGCTCAATATTCATCCTTGGTGATATTCCCCCATCACAACTATGTGGCAGGCCTGGCGTCCATCCAATTTGCTGCAGGAGCGATGAGAAGGGTGACATTCTTTAAGCTTCTTCTGCTTCCTAGCCTCTGTGTTAGATGTTCTGAGGTTGTGGAGCCAAGTTCATGATTGAATGAGCGAGTAAATGAAAGAATGATTAAAGTGCACAGGTGCCTTTGCCGAGAAAAGCTAGTATGGTCAGAGGGAGGGCATGCTCAGAGCTGAGCCCAAGACCCACAGACCCCACTGTGGGTTGCTGAGAGCAGGACAGAGACAACGGGCTTTTCTGCTGCTGCTGCTGGGGGAGAGGGTGTGAGTGATAAACACCCAGGTTTCACGCCCCAGGTATGAACCAGGAAGCAGCAGGCAGGGAGTCCCCAGGAGGTTGCTTGATATTTAAAATAGTATGTCTGTATTTACAGTATATCTCCAGAACACACTTGTCAGTTTCTTTTCTTCCTTGCTGCATTTGTTGGATCCCGAGGGGTTGTCTACACACTAAAACAGTTGCCAATGTGAGTAAAAGTCTGTTCTTTCAATGGGTCTTTACTACATACTTAAAAAAAAAGACTATTATCTAAGAAATCACAACTGACCCTTTCTCTCTTTAAAGAATACATCATACTCTTTCAGGCTGCAGGGCTCTTTCTGTGTACCTTGTTTTTATTTTTCTCCTCCCTCTCTCCCTCCCCGGGCCCCTCCTCCTCATCCTTCTTCTTCCACTTCACCCTCCCCTCTCTTCACAGTGTAGTCCATGCTGGTCTTAATCTCACTGTATAGCTGAGGTTGTTCTTGAACTTCAGATTCTCCTGCCTCAATATCCTGAGTGCTGGGATAATAGGTATACACTACCACACCTGCTTTATGTGGTGCTGAGAATCAATCCCAGGCTTTCATGCATGCTAGGCAAGTGCTTTACCTACATCCCCAGTTCCCTGAGTTCATCCCCCTCTCCCAGCTTTAGCTGCCAGGATGCACAGAACCAACTCTACTGTCTCTGTCTAGCATAGTTTCCATTTTGTCTACGAAAGCAGCTCTTATTCCATCTTTTCTCTAACTTTGCAGAGGCTTTTCCTAAACCTTATTTTATCTTGTATTGGAGGAACCCTATAAACACATGTTGGAACTAAGCAATTATGTTAATCTCCTTCAGCTATTGTATCAAATTTCGACAAACTAGGTGGCTTAAAATAACAGATGTTATTTTCTCATAGTCCTGGAAGCTGAAAGTCCAAAATCAAGATTCTGACAGGGCCAGCCTTAATCAATTGATTTTGGAGGGTCTGTGGCTGAATCTAGTCTATGCTTTGTTACTGGCTTCTGGTGGTCACAGGCAATCCCACAATCCTTAGCTGTGGCTACATCACTCTGATCTCTGCTTCTAGTACCACATGACCTGCCCTGTGTGTCTTCTTGCTTTTCTCTCATACAGACACGCATCATTGTATTTGGAGCTCCCTCTAACCTAGGATGAGGTCTTTAATTTAAATGTACCTGAAAAGACACTAGATCCAAATAAGGTCACACTCTGAGATCCAGGATAAACATGTCTTTTGGAGGGGACATAGTTCACTTCACTATGACTGGGAATAAATAAGTGCAAGAGTCAATGGAGGAAAAAATAATAGTGATACACTACGGGGATGGGGAAATGAAGGTGAATCTCATAGGACCACAGCCCCTAAGAGATTTACAATTGAGTGTATCAGTTCCACCCAGAAAGATCTGCCCTATTTTGTTATCAAAAACATATTATAATGTAGAGTTTATTTTTCATTTTATTTACTTGAGAGATAGTGAGAATACCAAAGTTCTTGAACAGGCTCCTCCTACCATCCATTCCAAATTGCTCATGCTTTAGCAGTGAACTAGATCCCTGAGAGAGCAAGTCAGGTGTCTTAGTTTGTTTCTCCATTGCTGTAACAAAACATTCTGACCAATACCAACTTGGGGAGGAAAGAGTTTATTCAGCTTACATCTCCCAGGTGAC
>NW_008335297.1:6270932-6287394 GCF_000622305.1 Nannospalax galili | reverse complement strand
TGTTGAAGGGCCCTTTCCTGTTCCAGGCCCCACTCAAAGGTAGCTGCCTTCCGAGTCACTTGATATATGGGTCGTAGTAACACACCAGATGAGGAATGTGTTGCCTCCAGAATCCAAACAGGCCCACCAAGCGTTGTGCTTCTTTCTTAGTGGAGGGAGGGGCCAAATGCAACAACTTATTCTTCACCTTAGAAGGAATGTCTCTGCATGCTCCACACCACTGAACTCCTAGAAATTTCACTGAGGTAGAAGGCCCTTGAATTTTGGTTGGATTTATTTCCCATTCTCTCATGCGCATATGCTTAACCAACAAGTCCAGACTGTCTGCTACCTCCTGCTCACTGGATCCAATCAGCATAACATCATCAATATAGTGGACCAGTGTGATATTTTGTGGAAGAGTCAGGCAATCAAGATCCCTTCGAACCAAGTTGTGGCACAATGCTGGAGAGTTAATATACCCTTGAGGCAGGACAGTAAAGGTATACTGTTGGCCTTGCCAGCTGAAAGCAAATTGCTTCTGGTGCTCCTTATGAACAAATATCGAAAAGAAAGCATTTGCCAAATCAATAGCTGCATACCAGGTACCAGGAGAGGTATTAATCTGTTCGAGTAAGGAAACCACATCTGGTGCAGCAGTTGCAATTGGAGTGACTACTTGATTAAGTTTTCGATAGTCAACTGTCATTCTCGATGATCCATCTGTCTTCAGCCCCAGCTAACCAGAACCCACAGATTCTCAATCCAAAATCTCACACAAGTAGCCCTGATAGTCTCCGCTTCCCTTTGAAGCTTCACAAGCCAGGCCTCCATTGTCTATAACTCTTTCAGCATAACTGTTCCAAGCTCCACTGCAACAAACTCTGAGCACGCAATGGCTTTTCCAGCCCAAAGTTCCAAACATTTCTAAAGTCCCCCCTAAAACACCCTGTCACATCAATACCCCACTCCTGGTACCAATTAGTGTCTTAGTTTGTTTCTCCATTGCTGTGACAAAACACTCTGACCAATACCAACTTGGGGAGGAAAGGGTTTATTTAGCTTACAACTCCTAGGTTGCAGTTCATCAGGGAGCCCAAGGTAGGAACTAAGGGCAGGAACCTGGAGGCAGGAGCTGGAGCACAGGCCATGGAGGAATGGTGCTTACTGGCTTGCTCCCCTGGCCCTTGCTCAGCCTGCTTTCTTATGCAACATAGGCCCACCTGCCCAGGGGTGGCACCACCCACAGTGGGCTGGGCCCTCCCACATCAGTCATCAAGAAGATGCCTCTCAGACATGGCCACGTCCAATAGAGGAAATTCCCCAATTGAGGCTCTCTCAAGCCAGGTGTGTCAAGTTAACACTAAAGCTATCCAGCACATCAGGCTACACAACATAACCACAGAAAACAGGTCTCTGTTTTCTCTAACCCTGAAATTATTTCTCTTGTTTTCTCTTATCACTAAAGAGGATGCAGAACTCCTCCATTGGTCAGCAAAAGTGAAAGTCATTTTTCTGAAGACTGGTATAAAATAAGTTGAAAATTATAAGACCATTATGTGACAAGGGGCCTTAGAATGTGGGCTTTAGGATGGCAAGGAAAAAGATGTGACTGAAAAACTAGGGTGTGGGTTTCTGCTTTAGATGTAAGCATGCAATCAAATATGGAGACAAGGATGGGGAGATGGCTCACAAGGTAAAGTGTTTACCATGCAAGCAAGAAGACCTGAGTTTAGATCCCAAGCTCCCATGTAAAATCCAGGTGCAGTGGCACCTATCTATAATTCAAGCACTGGTGGGGGAAGGTAGAGACAAGCAGATACCTAGAACTCACTATCCAGCCAGTCTAACCAACTAGTGAGCTGCAGATTCAGGGAAAAATCCTGCCTCAAATGATATGGTGGAGAGTGGTAGTGGGAGACACCAATGAGAGATACTTGAGGTCAAACTCTGGCCTCCACATGCCCATGCACACACATGCACATGCATACACGTGAATATGTACATGCATACAGCAGAGAGAGAGGGGAGAAAGGAGATGGACACACTCCTTAAGGAAGCAGCAGTGTGCTTGCTGTTACCCCAGGATGTCCCACACATGGGTCTCAATTCATCCTTCCTACAACTTCTGGAAGGTCTTTCTATTATTCCCCTACCAATAAATTGAGGACATTTGAGCTTGGAGAGTTTGAGCCCTTTGAACAAGATTGTGTGATTTCTTAGGCATAGAACCAGTGATCGCCTCTTGTTCATACCTGATTCTGGCCCTGCCAGGATTGTTCAATTGTTTTGTTTTGTGTTTTGGAGACTGTCTCACTATGTAGCACTGGCTTGCCTGGCACTTGCTATGTAGACCAGGCTGGCCTTGAACTTATAAATCTGCCTGCCTCTGCCCCCCAAGTGCTGGGATTAAAGGCATGTACCACCATGAATGCCTGCACTGCCTGAATTTTTAGTTCCTCCAGTTTGAACTTCAGTTTCTCTGAAAATGGAAATAGTAGACAGGATGACCCCAAATCTTCTGGCTATAGAGTTCAAGAGCTTCCAACATAGGACAAATATGGGTGACTCTTATGGGCCATGTCCCTCTAAAATTCATAGACTGAAACTCTAGCCTCCCATTTGACTACATTTTTGAAAAAACAGGGCCTTATGTATCAACGGACTGACCTCATATTCCTATGTAGCTGAGGATGCATATGGCTGTATTTGGACATAGGGCTTATAAAGAGGCCATTAAGATTATATGAGGTACTAATGGTCACAAAGTTCAGACCCCAAGAGAATATATTTGTCTTGTCTCATAGTCTAGCATTTTGCTAAGGTAGCCCAAACTGGTTTATACACTGACCACCACTTGATTTGGTAGATCCCTGTATTGGAAGTCATCCTTAAATGTGGGCTAATGAGGACTGTCTGAATCATATTCTGGGTCTGAATCAAGATGAATTATCCTTGGTGGACCAAGGAGAGGAGTCACTATACACAGGATGAAGGAAATAGGGTCATAAGTGACCATGATCTTGACGTTTACTCTAAGGGGTTTTGAGGCCAGGGAGTCCCAAAGAGCACAGAACACAGAATCCACAAGAACCAGGATGGTGACTGTGTTCCCTACCACCAAGCCTAACACCTGGCAAAGAGCAGAAGCTTAGACAGCTTGTGGGGGCTAACTGGTTTGGAAAGTGCATGCCAACCCTGGTAGGAGTGCCTATTAGGCAATGGACTTTGTGAGACTCGGGACACCTGAGAAGAAGGATAAGGATTGCTTCTTTATGGGACTAAGTGAGCCTCACATATGGAATCTTGTGGAAAGTTTGGATCTTGAGGTTGAAGGTTGTGTAGATTTCCTATTGCTGTGATGGATACCTGAGGGAAGCAGTTTGAAGAAAGAAAGAGTGTTTGGGTATGTTTACAGTACTACACATGGGTTTCCTCCCATTGAGTGGGCTTTAAGTCCAATTAGGAGTCTATTACAGAGTTTCACAACTGGTCACACACAGAGATTATCTGTGAAATGTCCAACCTTAAGCAACACATGTACAATGGATCTGATCCACCTAAGGCTCATGGAACATAGTGGAACAAGGGGTAGAGAAAATACTAATGCATCTCTCAACTCTCATCAACAAAGCTCCCTCACACAACAGAGGAAAATGAACACAAAAGGCCACAGCATAGAGAATAAGAGTCTGCAGTGTGTGGGCCCTTGGACAGGACTCCTATATTAAACTCCCCCCAACACACAGGGCTCAAGGACTGGGGCAGAAGAGGGAGAAAACGATTGTAAGCCAGGGAGGAGGTACATGACCAGACTCCTGCAACCTTGCTCATATGAACCTATAACAATGGTGTCAGCGTGCACAAGACCTATGCGAACTCAAGCAGAAAAAAAAGAGCATAAAACTGTGGAAATGGGCAGCAGGCCCCAATCTTAGCTGAAGAACTACTGACAGCTGATTACTGCTGGGTGAAGAAGAGCTGATCTTAATGGGAGGGACTAAACAGGCTGACTGGATGCCAGTGAATGAACTTGCCCTGAGGGTCAT
The DNA here is from genome assembly GCF_000622305.1 of Nannospalax galili. Lineage (NCBI taxonomy): Eukaryota > Metazoa > Chordata > Mammalia > Rodentia > Spalacidae > Nannospalax > Nannospalax galili. The sequence goes on along the minus strand of NW_008335297.1, from coordinate 6,283,366 downwards.
CTGAGGACACTAACTTGACTTGATAGGCCTTAACACAAATGAGAGAATGCATGAAATCCAGTGTGGGAGCTATGGGAAGGTGCCAGTGGGGAAAGGAATATAAAGATGATTAAGATATTCTGTATGAAATACACAAAAATTCAATAAAGAATTTACAAAAGAGGAGGAAAAAATATCTTTGGCTCATGGTTTCTGAGGGGGCAGAAAGAGTGTAAGAGCCAGAGCTGGTGGATGATCATAAGGAAAGAGAATTTTCTAGACAGCTGGTCACTTACCCATATGAACTCACAGCAATGGTGACAGCATGCACAAGTCCCATGCAAGCTCAAACCAGAAACAATCCCAGCGTAGACATGAGGAAGTGGGTAAGAAGCTTCAACCACACCTAAGGGAATTGTGGCAACAAATGGCTACCAGGAGGGGGCAGAGACAGACTCTTTCAAGCATGGGACTCTTGGTAGGTAAACCAGACTCCAGTGGATGGATGGATGCATACTGAAGGAGTTTTGAGAGGCACAAATTAGACTCTATAACCCCTCCACACACACATATAAATATAAAATAAAGTCCATTAAATTAGGTGAGGGAAAATAAGGGGAGGTTTGGATAGGGGAAGGTATCTAAATACTATCAAATTATATTGTATGAAAATTGAAAAAATTCAATTAAAATCATTTTAGAAAGAGGTAGAGTGTGGGAACAAGGGAACAGCCTACTTTTCCTTGAACAGAGGGAATATTGTCCTTTTGAAGCACCAAATTTTTGAAGAACCAGGATTTCCCCACCAGAGCTAGTAACCCTTATGCTGGATCAGGGAGGCTGGGCAACCCCTTTTTCATAAAAACTAAGAAAAGTAAGGTCTTTCTGAGAAGGGTTCATTGCTGAAAAACTCTCAGAAATCCATTAACTCCAGTATTACTGAACATCTGAATGCAATTTGCAAGCTATAATAACATCTCTCTCGTTAGCAAATGTTTATGCTGCTCTATAATTTTCTTTTCCGTATGAAAATAGACTTGTCATCCTAAGGTGGTCGGCCAGCTGCCTCTATAATATCGTTAATAAGCAGGAAGGATAGTTGGTCCTGTAGTCTGCTGAGGGAATATGTGTTTCTGTCCCTCAGTAGGGTCTGGGGTCTACTTTCTATGTGTCACTAAGGAGAAGATGTGGGACCCTAGAAGTAAAGAATTGGTAAATAGGCAGAGAAATCAGTAAGTGGAAGTAGAAATTTTAGAATCCCCACTTTATGTGTGGTACCCTGGGCTCTTTCTATATTTTTCCAGTGTTCTACATCAGTGCATGTGGACAAGGTCCCTGTGGGCATTTTCCAAATGTGGCTTCCTGGGATCACTAGACTTAGAATCTATGTATTTCTGGATAGAGAGGGGATAAATCTTTATAGCATAACATAAAACTAAATGACTTCAGGGGTAGTACTCTTTAGCACAATAGGTACAGATCACTTACGTTTCCTTTAGAGGTTTATTTCCTTTTCAAAACACTTGATAATTTAGTTAACCTCTCTGCCAAACCAGCCTTGTTAATTGATCATTTGATGTATCAGTTCAGCAAATATTTACTGAGTGCCTACCTAGCATACTGCTGTTGGACCTTGTATACAAGGAGACACCACTCTGTACCTGTGGCGGTTACTCTAGGGCAGGAGTCAGGCACAAACACAGAAGATTATAACAGAGTATGAGTGTTGTATGAGGGAGAATATGGGAGCTTGGGAATCCCAAGTAGAGTCACTGGATTAGTATGGGGAGTCCACTGAAGAAGAGGGGGTAATAACTGAGCTGTGGTAAGAACAACAGAAGTCCTCAAAAAAGGAGTGTGCCTAGTAGAGCTATGGGAGAGGTTGAGCAGGTGTATAACATCATGTGCATAATTTATAGAGAATACTCTGGCTGCTATGTGAGACATGACTCATGGGTAGGAGTGGATCTCAAGTGTGGAGTACCAACTGGGGATGCCTGTTGCTATTATCCGGGTTAAAGGTGAGAGTGACATGGGCAGTGGAGATGGGGACCAGTTGCCAGGCTTGAGATATATTGACTGGGCTTGTAAAAGCCATTGTGTTGGTTGAGTGACAGGGCATTGGACAGTTTGGAAATTAATTAGGAAACAGAACAAACCATTCCTGCAGACTCCCAACCCTGAAGTAACTACTATTGGTTTCTCATAGTTATCCTGATTTTTTAACACTTAATATCATATTACACACATTTTCATGCCTTGATTGACTTTTCACACATCTTATTGAGACTAGCTGTGCAATATCCTAAAATACCATAATTTATTAAAACAATCTTTACTTCTAGAGACTAAAGTTCACATATATTTAAATGTTTTATTGAATTTTTGTGCATTTCATTTAATAGATCTTAATTAAATTTAGACTCCCCCCCAATCCATGCCCCTCCATAGTCCCTTCCCCAGTGGATTTCAAGCATCCTGTCACATATGTTAAGTACTATCTAGTCAAACATTTGTACCAAGATGTCTCTCACTGCAAATTCATGACTGGAGTCTAATCAGCCTACGTAGAGTCACTCCCTTAAAGAAGATCTACTCTCCCTCACCCAGCAGTAATCAGTTGCCGGTAGTTTTCTGGGTAGAGTTAGGGCCTGCTGCCCATTTCTCTCATTCTATGTTGGGTTTTTGTCTGATCAAGTCAGCATGGGTCTTGTGCATGCTATCACCATTGTTGCAAGTTTGTATGAGCAAGTTCCCAGTGGCCTGAAAGCCTCTGTTTTCTTGTATTCATGCACCAACCCTGGATCTTACAATCTTTCTGCCCCATCTTCCCCAATAGTCCCCGAGTCATGTGTGGGTGAGGTTTAATATAGGAATTCTATCGAAGGACACACACTCTGCAATCTCTTGTTTTCTAAAACTTATCCAGTTGTGGCCTTCTGTGTGCATCACATTTTGTTGTGTGAGGAAGTTTGCTGGTGAGAGTTGAGGGATGTATTGGTGTTCTCTTTACCCCCTGTTCCACTGTGTTCCATGAGACTTATGTGTAGAGTTTCTATTGTAGATGCATCATAGGGCTGGGCATCTCTTAGACGTATGTTCTCTGTGTCTGACCAGTTGTAATAGCCTCTATCTGTTGCAAAAAGAAGCTTCTTTGATGAGTGGTGTACAGTATACTTGTACGTAAATGTAGGGATCCGTATAGCATACAGCAAGAAATTTCATTTGTCTAGAGATATGACAGAGATAGGGTTTTCTGTAGCCTATCTCCAGCCATGTGTAATCACCCTCTAGATAAAAGTGCCACTACTGCACCAATAGAGATAGTTAGCTGTGCCAGTCGTTGTGGTTATTAGGCTTTGGAGTTGTGATGAACCATTGATTGATTTTTCTCCCTCAGTGGCTTGCATAGTATCCTCTAGAACTATGAGAGCTTGTCTTCATATACTTTTTACCATCAGAAAAATGCTATGGTTTTTTTGACTTAGAGATTTTCTACTATCTTAGATTCTTTCTGAGGAATAACTGAAAATACTGGATGCTTGTTTGAAGAGCAATTTGAAGAGAGGACCTGTTGATCTTGCTCATCAGGTCCTCTCTTCTGTTCTTGCACTATTTCCTTGACTGGGGATGAGTTCTAGATACAATTACTCTGAACATCTCTGGTCACATTGCTTGGACCTTTTCATACTTTTGAGCACAGGATGGCTGTCCTCTCTGATCTAAGACTCTGGACATTGTTTCTCTGATCCTTCCTATCCAGAGACAGCACAAATGTAGAAGACCATTCTAGGCTTCAAAGTAGTAGAGTAATTGAGAACATGGGTTATAAACTGAGACAGACATGTATCTGAATTCATTCACTAGCTGTAAAACTAGGGTCAGCCAATTTATCCTTAATTTCATCATCTGTGATAAGGTTGTGATGGGTATAGGTTATTGGGTTACAAAAGGGACTAATGTGATGAACATTTGTGGTATCTGGCTGATCTCAAACATCAAGTGGATATTTACTCTTCACATTATTGTGCTTGCCACAGCATGTCTACCTTTCAAGCATCAGAGTCAGGGTCATGTATTTATGTGCATAGACCCTGGGGCCATATTACCCAAGTTCAATTTACCATGGCTATCTTGGTGACCTTGTATGACTTCTGTGAGCTTCAGTTTCTTCTTGGGTAAAACACAGATGATAATATGGCCATAATAAAGGGATGCTGTGATTTTTCTGATTAACTAATTAATGTATGTGAAATGTCCGTAGCAGAGTCTGGAACATGGTGAGTGTCAGAGGGATGCTTGTAGAAAGGACCTAGAATTTCCTCCTTCTGATGTAGATGCTTGCTGCATCTGTAACCATTACTCTCTGCTGAGTGCCTTCTGCATGTCAAGGAAGTCACAGAAGCCCTCACATGTACAGTACTCAGAACTCCTACAAGTCAAGGCAGGAGCTATGAGTTAGCCTACTTTAATAACAGGGAAGTGAAGTTCTGGGTGGGCTCCTTACATGGAGGATACAGTAGATTCTTAGGAGAATGTTCTATGTGACTGCATACCCTTCCATGATACCATGCAATGTGCCCCTTGGTGGTTCTTGACCATTGATAGAGGCAGCTGATGAGCTGCCAGGAAAATAGAGTCCTTGAAGGCATGATGAAAAATGGTCACTTCTCACAGTCCAAAGAGCTTCTTATTAAATTACCAGCTTCCTTTGCTGGCCCAGGGAGCATTGGCTTCAGTAAGGGCCTCTTTCTGATGGAGAGTCAATTTTAGCCTGGAATCTGGTCTTTTGAATAGGTTCCAATGATTTGATTTGCTGTCAGAAACCTCTTAATAAATGAGCCATTTTACTCATTTCCCTAAACTTTCAAACATCAGTGTGAGAGAAAAATTCTGAAATGGATCCCACTTCCATATAAAGTCCGAGTGAGGCTTCTTTGCATGATTTTCATCAAGACAAAATGTCAATGGCAAAGATACAGTCAGGCAGTGGGAAGGGACAGTACAGCCTTGCTTAAGATAATTTCATGATTTTTCTCTTTCCTTATTTGCTGCTGGGAAATCCCAGATGAAGCTGCCAGTATGGTAACTCGTATGAGAAGAATTTTTGCAGCAAGAGCTCTGGATAGAAGAAGCATTTTGAGATGAGTAAGATGAAGCCAGTCCCTCATTTGCCTGCATCTAATTCAGTACTGGGTGCTGAATTAATCGGGGGCTCAGAATTAAGCAGATGCACGAGTAAAGATTCTGGTCCCTGGATACCACACCAATAATACAGCTTTGGAGTCAGACAGTCTGGAGGCAGGAGGTCAAGTTCCAGCTCTGTCTCTTACCACTTACATGATATTAGGCAAGGGCTTAGTTTTATTTATATTTTTTCTTTTATAATTAATGATTATTAGCACCAGTTTGTCTAGGTTGCTTTGAGAATTGTTTAAGTTAGTGTTAGCAATCCCTGTGGCATAATATGTGCCATAAAGTATGTGTTTAGTAAATATAAACAAATATCAGCGTTCTAGTTTAAAAATGAAGAAATGATTTTTTTCCAGCACCATGCACAGCACCTTCCAGTACTGTGGACACTAGCCATTGGAGATGAGGCTCTGAAGTCCACACTGGTTTGTTTTCCTTGTTTGTTCTACAACTCATGTGTGTGTAGTGTTGTCAGTTCTGGTGGATAACCGAGAACTGAGGCAAGGGCTAGTATTGTTTGAGGATCTAGGGGAATTCTGGTCAACAGCTTCTAGAGAGTGAGCCCATTCCTGACTTTGAGGTATTTTTTTTTCATTAGCCTATGATGTCTAGAAAAGGTAATATCCCCCCATTGTAGGGTAACTCCCTTTAATCTCTCTTTATGATATATATATATATATATATATATTTTAGGAAGCTTCTAGTGGGAGGTTTCCATATGACTTTTTCTAAAGGCTTTTAGTGTTATTCCTCAGCCCTGCTTTCCCATTCCCCACCCCATTTAGCCCCTTCCTTGTCTAATGTTCCTCTTTCCCTCTTCATATCACTGCATTTTACCACTCATCTCAGGAAGCGCCCCCCCACCATGGCCATTTATTAGTTTTTTGACCTCTCTGCATTTTCAAATTGAAGAATTCCTATCTAAAATTCCAAAACTAGCATTCAGCTATGAGAGAGAACATGTGATATTTGTCTTTCTGAGTCGGCATTACCCTACCCAGCTGCAGATTCTGTGAACTATAATAACAACTGGCCAGGCAAGAGATGCTCACTAGTGCAATAGTGGCAAAAATACTATGAGAGTAACCAAACACTCTTTAAGGTTTGCTTCCTTTGATGGAGCCCATACCTGATGTTGATATCAGGCTTAGGAATCTGAGGCTAGACAGGTCACAGGACATAGGTGAGAACCCAGTATTAGTTTTCTACTAAATAGTTATCACATTAAACTGACTGTTAATGATTTACTGTTATACCCATAGATTAATGCATCTTACAACTCTCACCAGAGAAGTTTCCTTATGCAACAAATGATGATTAACAAAGAAACCCACAAGTGGTCAACATGCAAAGAACAAGAGGCTGCATAGTGCTTACCCCTGAATAGGACACCTATATCAAACTTATGCCTCCCAAGCCTTAGGAATCGTCACAGAAGAGGTGGAAGAAAGATTGTAATAGCCAGAGGTGGTGGATAACCACAAAGGAAATAGAGTTTTCCAGACAGCTAGTTAGTTACCCATATGAATACACAGCAACAGTGACAGGATGCCCAAGTCCCATGCAAGCTCCAACCAGAAAAATGTCCCAGCATAGACATGAGGACATAGGTAAGAAGCTCCAACCCCACCTAAGAAAACAGGGGTAACAGGTGGCTGATAGGAGGCATAGAGAGAGTCTCTTTTAAGCATGGGATTCTTGGTAGGCTAACCAGGCTCTAGTGGATGGATGGATGCACACTGAAGGACATTTGGAGACACAAATTAGACTCCCCCCTCTCTGTATATATGTTATCATATATATGGTAATAGAATATATTATCATATCCCATATATATATGAGAAAGTACATTAAATTGGGCAGGGGACAATAAGGTGTGGATAGGGGAGGGGACCTAAATATCATCAAAGTATATTTTATGAAAACCACAAGAAGAAATAGGGACTGGAGAGATGGTTCCATGGTTAAGAGTGCTGGTTGCTGCTCTTGCAGAGGACCCAGGTTTGATTCCAAGCACCCACATGGTGACTAACAACCATCTGTAACTACAGTTCCAGGGGTCTGACACCCTCTTCTGACCTTTGTGGGCATTGCACGACATGGGTGTACTTACATACATGCAGAAAATGCACTCATACACATAAAATTAAAAAAATAAAATATTTTTTAAAAAGAAGAAATGAGACCAGAAGTTCTCTAAAGGCCAGCTGATGTTTTCCCTACAATTTTCATACCACCAGAGTCTCTCAACCCAAGACCTTAATTCACAGTATATTTAAGCCTGCCTTTCGTACTTGATCATCTCAACATGAACCTCTAACCATTTCTACCATCTTCTCGACTGGGGTCTAGGACTGAAATGTCAGTAATGGCGCCTCATCAAACTGGTGAACTCTGACCTATTCAGGGATGGGAAAAGGTGCCTAGTTAATTTTCATCCATTACTCAGGGTCCAGCTTAACTTAGCAAAAGTATGGTCCATGGACCAGCATCATATATCCTTGGTAGATTTTCAACATTTCAACTCCACTCAGACTCAGAGTCAGAACCTGCACAGTAGCAAGGTTTAGGTGATACACATGCATATTGAAATTGATAAAGCAGTGTTCTGAGTACTGGATGCACTCAAGACCTCCCTTATTACCCTGGTGATGGACTTGTGTACCTGCTTGAGGCACTGGTTGCACTCGTAAGTCATTAACTGTTACATATTTTGCTTATATTTTGTCTCTCTCTAGTAGACGCCCAAGAAACAAGGTTCACATTTGTCTTGCTCATATTGTGTCAGATTGCAAGTTGCAGGTGGTTTAGGAACAAGGAAGGAGTCACAGCACCAAGGAACGAATACAAACAGAAGGATGGGCTGAATCTCCTGAGGTGATATCTGCAGGTTCAAGTAGGACTCAAAGCAGCTGCTGAGACAAAAAAGATCAAGAAGTTCAACTTCCATCTGGCCTCAACACAACCACCTGGAAGACCTTGGAGGATCTGTCTGAACGTTTCATGGGTGCTATTGAAACAAATATGAGGAGTAGAGAGAGAACCCCAAGGAAAGATCACATAGTAAAAATATCACAGACTTGGGGATAAAAAGATCTGATTCTGTGGGATTTGGAACATATCACATTTCTGGGTCTCCCACCTGCTGAGCTGACTGTGGTGGTATATGCCTGCAATCTCAGCCCTTGGGAGGCTGAGGTAGGAGGATTTCCCAGAGCACTAGATCTGCTCAAGACTAAGTCCTAGCAACAATCAGTTATGGACAGAGGCAGAGCTCATAGGGCCCTACCAACCGTAGCTGATATTGGTTACTGAAAGGTTCTGGGAGAGGGGCAGTCATCTTCAGTTGTTTATCCACTAGTGTACCCACCAGTCTCCAGTGGCTAATTCTAACCTTATGGTCATATATGCAGCCATGGATAAACTCAGTGTGTCACAAAACAAAACAAAAGACATGAATGTGGGAAATGAATTTATAGGGAGGAGGGAGTGTTGACACGCTAAGAAGTAAGAGCAGCTAGAATGCATTTTATACATGGATGAAAAGGTCAAAGGACAAATTCAACTTTTAAAAATTGAGGAAATTAAAAAGCCATCCAATTATAAGGTAATGAATTAAAAACATTATTCTAAGATGCAGAGGGTTTGGTGTGGGGGGGGTCAGATAGGAAAGGTGAAAGAGGAAACAGTATGAAGTTTAATTAGATAATTAGTCTAATTATTACTAAATTAATAATTAATTAGATAATTATTCAAAAGGGCTGTGAAACCTTTTGTGTCTTTGGAGAAAAACACAATGTAAAGAGGTCTCAGGACCCTGGCATCTTATTTTATTTTATAGCACTGAGATTGGTTGTTCTATTTGGTTCACTCTGTCCCCCAAGAAGCTCAATCTAATTTGTGGCCTTTCTGCAATCCTTATGTCCTGCAGTCAGTGGCTATAGGCCTGATGAATTAAGTTGATCCAGTGGTGTCCATTTATTCCCGTCTTTATTTTTTTCTCTACCTCAGTGTCACATCAGCCCTTGCCTTCATTGGCTTAATCCTGCAATCACTCTTTTTCCATTATTTAGTCTTCTGGAAGTTGCCTCCATGAGGCATGGTTATTAGCTGGGGCTCTGGGGTCGGACTCTGTGGATTATTTCTCAGTTTAGTCCCTTTCCAGGTGTGTCATTAAGCAAGTTCCATGACCTCTCTGTACCTAGCTTTTTATACTCTCATCAATGTGGGTTTTAACAGTACCTACCCAAAGGGAAGATTCTTTGAGATAATGAATTTACAAAGAACTTGGGTAGTCAGGAAGAGAAAGATGAGAAATGATAGCCTTGTTTTACTCCTTGGAGTACTAAGAGTCTAGGATCGCATCGTGCATGCTTCTTGGTCCCAGTCATTGGAAGTGCTGAACCGAACTCTTCAACACTCAGCCTCTCCCATTCAGAGAAATACCGGTATGTCCACACTAGATACCAGTCTATTGCCTGTGTGTATAGAGATGTTACTGGGGAACCCATTATCAGGACTTTTTAGTCTTCTTTCTGTCTGGGAAGTATAATCCCTTGAACTCTTAAAGAAATATACTGATCACTTTAATCTTTGGTTATACTTTCCTTTTGGTTATTTAAAACGGTACAGTTGGCCCAAATAAACCAATTTATTTTTACTCTTAAGGTCCTTTGAGGATCTGTTCCTCAGGGGTCACATGGGCTTGGGAGGATCCACTGGCTCCTTTCTTTCACCAGTTCCATTTATGTGAAGATATGTGGAAGATCCTGCTCAACTATGGCTGGCTTCACTTGGAAGCATGGAGGAAATGTTTCCTCTGAGTCTACCCTTCTCTTTGTAGACTGGACGCTGGTTCAAGTCCATCTAGTGGGGTCTCCATGGCCTCCCTAAACAAAAGGACAGGTGACTCACCACAATTACAGGACATTTTGAGAGATGTTCCATAGTCCCCTGGAACAAGGAGCAAAAAACTATCCTTTAAGTCCCTCTGACTAGATTAGCATAGGCCTCAAAGTATGGCTGTTAAACATCCAAGAAGGTTAGTTCCACCAGTCTGGTACTTTTAATTACCATGTGCTATGTAGATAAAGCTTTGGCAAAAACCAAACTTTCTCAGATAAACCTTGACTAGACATATGTTTTGTTCCTTAAACTAGTTGACTAAACTATGACCTTAGAAAATTTAAGGTATGTATATTATTTTCGTCTCATTCTTTATATATCATAACAAACCTACACAGACCTTCATCACTTGATTAGGCTTTCTCATTTTTTCTATTTTAGAAAATATCTCCATTCCCATATCCTTTTCACATCTTTTATATTCTCATTTTCTTTTTTTTTTTTTTTTTTGGTCTTTTTGAGTCTCCCCGTAGTCCCAGCTATCCTGGAACTCACTATGTAGACGAGGCTGGCCTTGAACTCAGAGAGATCCTCCTGCCTCTGCCTCCTGAGTGCTGGGATTAAAGGCAATCACCACCGCGCCTGGCTCTCATTTTCTTTTTTAATAATTATGAGACATAATAACATTAACAAATAAATTTTCCATCTGTTGTGAGAATTCTTTCCCTGGGGATACTAAGCAATGCTTATCCCCTTCTAAGATTCTAGTGTCAAACCAATGTTTAATTAAAGTTCTCCTGGAAAACCAATGAATTTACTGAGCTTACTTACAGAGATGACTGGCGGTTTGCTGAGGTATATGAGTGACTTGAGGGTATGCACACTGGAAAGCCTTTATCCAGCATGAATCAAGCCTTCTCTTCCTAGCCTTCCCCAGATTATATACTTTAGCCCTCCCCAAATCAAGGAGACCATCTGTGGGTAGGGCCAAATTACATACGGTTGGCTGGGAAGAGTGGCTGGATAATCCAGTGAGGGTCCAATGACTCTTGCCCCTACTTTAATGAAGGAGCACAACTATCCACAAGCCCAATTGTGACAATGTTTAGCAAGCTGTACAGTGTCATCTTATTAAAAGAACATGGAATTTAAAAGGATTTGGTTTTGCTTCCTGGGCTGTACAGCCTCCAGTGTCCTGGTACCAGCACCTTCCCTCGGTAAGTCCAACGCACCCACCAGGCCTTGACTCAGGCCCCTTTCATCCTCCCAGCTCCCCCTCTGAGTTTCTCTTCCTAGTCTGGGTACAGGCCCAGACACCAGGGCCAACCTCTGGGCCCAGAGCTGCCACTGCTTCCTGGTCCTTTGTGTCCAGACCAAGCCAGTTCCTCCCTGCAGGCCCCCAGGAACTCTCTAGGCATGGTCCCGCCCGCACCTCCCTTTACTTCCCTGGGCTGCAGAGTGTCCAGTGTCCTGGTACCAGCACCTTCCCTGGGTAAGTCCAGAACACCCACCAAGCCTTGATTCCCCCAGCCTCTTTCAACCTCCCAGATCCCTGGCAGAGTCTTTTCCTCCTAGCCTGGGTACAGGCCCATTTCTTGTTTTGGCACTCCAGACACCAAGGCTAACCTCTGGGCCCAGAGCCACCACTGCTTCCTGATCCTTTGCATCCAGACCAACCCAGTTCCCTGCAGCCCCCAGGAATCCTCTGGGCCTGGTCCTGATCTCACTTCCCTTTACTTCCCTGGGTGGCACAGCCACCAGCTTCCTGAGACCAGCATCTCTCCTGGGCCCTTCTCCCCAGCCAGCCTAACCCCCAAGTTCTTGAGGGCTGCATCTTTTCTGGAGGGATCCAGACCTTAGGAGAAAGCCTGAGAGCATCTGAGCCTCATCTCACTTGGGCCTCTGTGGGGATGCCTGAATACAAAAGCAATTAGACCACTCCAATATAAAATCAAAAGAGAGAACCTGAAGCCTAGATCAACCAGCTTTTCATACCCAACAAGTAAACCACAAAGGCACATAAAGTTTAAAAAAAAAAGCAGAAAATAACTCAACAATGGAAGGCTTGAGTCTCACACAAGAATCAGAAACTATGAAGGAAATTCACATATCAAAGTCACAGAGAAAAAATAATAACATGAAAAACCAAAATAACATATCCCCACCAAATGCCAATAGTCCTCTAGAGGAGTACAATGAGAACCCCCTAGAGATAATGCAGGACATGGAACTCAAAAGAACAATTATAAACATGATAAAATAATTCAGTTAATTTAAAGAACACACAAACAGAAATCAAAGAACTGAAGGACGATAGGGATTAATTTCTGAATGAATTCACAAAAGTTAGAAATATTGAAGAATACTCAGGCTGAAATGAAGAAGGAAGTGAAAAACTCAATACGCCAACTTGAAAC
>NW_008335297.1:6270519-6270725 GCF_000622305.1 Nannospalax galili | reverse complement strand
AATTTCCCAAACTTAAAGAAAGACATGCCCATACAAATACAAGAAGCATATAGAACACCAAACAGACAGGATCAGAAAAGAAACTCTCCACTGCACATCACAGTTAAAACACTAAATGTTCAGAACACAGATACAATACTGAAAGCTGCAAAAGAAAAACAACAAATCACATATAAAGGAAAACCCATCAGGATTACAGCTGACTT
>NW_008335297.1:6267846-6270469 GCF_000622305.1 Nannospalax galili | reverse complement strand
CTAAATGACTACAAATGCCAACCCGGATTACTTTACCCAGTCAAAATGTCTATCACAGTTGAAGGGGAAAGAAAAAACTTCCATGACATAAATAGGATGAAAGAATTCATGTCCACAAAACCAGCCCTTCACAGAGTTCTTGAAGCAATACAAAGACCTAAAGAAAGGAACAATTATACAAAAGGGGTGATGGAAAGAAAGTCAATGAAGGTATAACTGTGGAAATGCAGAGTTATATCAAGAATGTGAACAGAAATAAAAATGACATGATTCAATACACATCTTTCATTAATAACTTTAAATATCAGTGGAGTGAACTACCCAGTCAAAAGATACAGACTAGTTGAATGGGTTAAGAAACAAAACTCAAATTTTTGTTGTCTCCAAGAAACTCATCTCACTTTCAAGGACAGGTACTACCATAAGGTGAAAGGATGGAAAAAAATATACCAATCAAATGGTACTAAGAAAAAAGCAGGTGTTGCAATTCTAATATCTGATAAAATAGACTTTAAACAAAACCAATAATAAGAGATAAAGAGGATCACTTCATTCTGATCAAAGGAACAATAAATCAAGAATATATTACAATAATGAACATATATATTCATCAAGCTCTGGTGCACCCAACTTCATAAAAACAGTACTATAGGACTTTAAGACCCAGATTAATCCCAATTCATTAATAGCAGGGGAATTCAATATGCCATTGTCACCATTACATAGGACAACTGGAAAGAGAATTAACAGAGAGACATCTGTATTAAACAATACCATATATCAAATGGACCTAACACATATCTACTGAATATTCCACCCAAGCACCAAAGAATATAATTTCTATTCAGTGCCCCATGGAGCCTTCTCCAAAACTGACCATATACTGGGGCACAAAACAAACCTCAACAAATACAAAAAATTTGAAATAATTCCATGCATTCTTTCAGACCACAATGCAATAAAGCTTAAAATCACCACCAGAAGAAACCTTAGTGACCACATGAACACATGGAAATTAAACAACATACTCCTGAATGATGAATGGGTCAAAGGAGAAATTAAGAAAGAAATAAAATTATTCCTGGAACTAAATGAAAAGGACAATACAACACAACAAAACCTCTGGAACACATTGAAAGCAGTCCATAGAGGAAAGTTTATAACTCTAAGTGCCTACATTAAAAAATAGGAATGGACACAAATAAATGACAACATTGCAACTCAAGACACTTGAAAAGCAACAACAAATGAAACCCAAACCCAGTAGACAAGAAGAAATAACAAAAATCAGAGTAGAAATTAATGAAATATAAACAAAAAAATAATACAAAGAATCAATAAATCCAATAGCTGGTTCCATGAGAAGATAAACAGGATTGACAGACCGCTAGCCCAGTTAACCAAAAGAAAGAAAGAGCACCTCCAAATCAACAAAATCAGAGATGAAAGGGGAAACATCACAACAGACACCAAAGAGATCCAGAACATTATAGTTACAAGGGAATATTTTAAAAACTTATGCTACTAAATTTGAAAACCTAAAAGAAGTGGATGGTTGTCTAAAGATGGTAACCACCAAAACTAAATTAAGAAGAGATTAACAGCTTAAACAGACCCATAACATAAAAAAGAAATTGAAACAGTAATACAAAACCTCCTGACTAAAAAAAGCCCAGGACCAGATGGATTTACAACAGAATTCTACCCGACATTTAAAGAGGATCTATATCCAACAGTACTTAAGTTACTCCAAAAGATGGAAATGGAGGGAGAACATTGAAATTCCTTCTGTGAAGCCAGCATCACTCTAATACCAAATCTAGGTAAAGATACAACCAAAAAAGAAAACTATAGACCTGTATCCTTAATGAACATAGATGCAAAAATTCTCAACAAAATACTTGCAAACTGCATACAGATGTATATCAAAAAGATCATCCTCCCTGATCAAGTTGTCTTTATTCCAGAGATGCAGGCATGGTTCAATATATGTAAGTCAATAAATGTCATAAATCATATAAATGGGCTCAAAGACAAGAACCATATGGTCATCTTAATAGACGCAGAAATGGCTTTTGAGAAAAGTCAGTATGCATTCATGAAAAAAGTTCTAAAAGGAATTGGACTGGAGGGAACATACCTCAACATAATTAAAGCCATATATAACAAACCCACAGCCAACATCATTCTAAATGGAGAAAAACTGGAAGCATTCCCATTGAAATCAGGAACCAGACAAGGCTGTCCACTATCTCCACTTTTCTTTAACATAGTCCTTGAAACTCTTTCAAGAGCAATAAGACAAGAGCAGGAAATTAAAGGAATAATAATTGGAAAAGAAGAGATCAAATTATCCCTTTTTGCAGATGTTATATCTAAGAGACACCAAAAGTTCCACCAGAAAATTCCTAGAAATTATTAACACATTCAGTAAAGTAGTAGGTTACAAAATTAACCTACGAAAGTCTGTAGCCTTTCTATATACCAATAACAAGCAATCAGAGAAAGAGTACATGGAAACACTCTCCCTTCACAATGGCTGAAAAAAATTAAAACATCTCAGAATAAACCTGACCAAAGACATTAAAGAACTCTACAATGAAAATTTTAAATCTTTAAAGAA
>NW_008335297.1:6264505-6267773 GCF_000622305.1 Nannospalax galili | reverse complement strand
GCCATCCTACCAAAAGTCATTCATAGATTCAATGCAATGCCAATCAAAATCCCCATGACATTCTTCACAGAATTGGAAAATACCATTCTAAGATTCATGTGGAAGCACAAAAGACCTTGGATAGCCAAAGGAACCCTGAGCACTAAGAGCAATGCTGGTGTGATTACTACACCAGATATTAAACTGTATTACAGAGCAATAGTCATAAAAACAACATGGTACTGGCACAAAAAGAGACCCATAGATCAATGGAACAAAATTGAAGACTCAAATATGAATACATTCAATTTTAGCTACCTGATATTTGACAAAGGGGCCAAGAATGTTCACTGGAGGAGAGACAGCATGTTCAGCAAATGGTGCTGGCAAAATTGGATATCCACCTGTTGAAGATTGAAACTAAACCCCTATCTTTCATGTTGCACAAAAGTCAACTCCAAATGGATCAAAGAACTCAATGTGAAGCCTGAAACTCTGAAACTGTTAGAAGAAAACTCTGGCAATAACCTACAAGATATAGGTGT
The DNA here is from genome assembly GCF_000622305.1 of Nannospalax galili. Lineage (NCBI taxonomy): Eukaryota > Metazoa > Chordata > Mammalia > Rodentia > Spalacidae > Nannospalax > Nannospalax galili. The sequence goes on along the minus strand of NW_008335297.1, from coordinate 6,267,249 downwards.
AGGAAAGGATTTTATAAACCAGACATCAACTGCCCAGGAAACAAGGTCAAGAATTAACAAATGGGACCTCCTTAAACTAAAAAGCTTCTGTACATCAAAAGAAGCAACCAAGGAAGTGAAAAGAAAACCCAGAGAATGGGAGAAAAACTTCACCAGCGACATGTCTGACAGAGGTTTAATATCCAGAATATATAATGAACTCAAAAAACAAAGTATCAGGAAAGCAAGTAACCCAATTAAAAGATGGGCTAAGGAACTAAACAGAGAGTTCTATAAAGAAATAAAGATAGCTAAGAAGCATCTTAAAAGGTGTTCAACGTCACTAGTAATTAGGGAAATGCACATTAAAACCACTTTATGATTTTTTATTACCCTAGTCAGACTGGCTAAGATCAAGAGAACAAATGATACCAAATGTTGGAGAAGATGTGGGGAAAGGGGAACACTCATCCACTGCTGGTGGGGCTGCAAACTTCTTCAACCCTTATGTAAAGCAATATGGAGAACTCTTAAAACCTACAAATGAACCTACCTTTTGACCCAGTTATACCACTTCTTGGCATATACCCAAAGAACTCATCCTATTGCAGAGACACTTGTGCATTCATGTTTGTTAATAGCTAAGAGATGGAAGCAACATAAGAGTTCCTCAGCTGACGAGTGGATAATGAAAATGTGGTTCATTTGTACGATGGAGTTTTACTCAGCAGCAAAGAAAGATGAAATCATGAAATTTGCAGGTAAATGGATGGAACTGGAAACTGTTATACTGAGTGAAGTAACAGAGACTCAGAAAAAAAAATCACGTATGTCCATATATGGATCCTAGCACCAAATCCTTTTAAGTGAATATATATCCAGACACAACTACAGGAACCAGGATAATGAAGAGGAACCAGGGAGGTAAAGGAAACAAAATAATCTGAAAGAGAAGAACAGTAGAAAACAGGTGTTAACAAGGGAGATATGGATAATAATGGTGTTATTTTAAAGGGCGGGGGGGAGGGAAGGTTATACAAGGAACCTAGGGGATAAAGGGAAAAGAGCTCAAGAGAGGTGGGACTGAAGGAGAAGGGTATCATTACAGGAGAAATGGGAAATACGGGGGCACCTTAAATGGGGAAACCATGGTGGAAGGGTTAGACAATGTTAGAGATAAACAATGCCTATCTAGTTTTAGAAAACCAGAGGGAACCATATTAGGCCAACAACCTACTGACAAATTAAACATACAACCAGATCAAAGAATGTAATATATGTCTAGGCAAGGCTTATCTGAGAGCACTTGGTCTTTGCTCAAGCTCTATCTACATGGCATATGGTAATTAAAAGTACCAGACTGGTGGAACTAACCTTTTTGGATGTTTTACAGCCATACTTTGAGGCCTATACTAATTTGGTCAGGGGGACATAAAGGACAGTTTTTACTCCATGCCCTCCTAGGTCGACTAAGTTTCAGGGGACTATGAGCTTGTCCTGTAACTGTGGTGAGTCACCTCTTGAACAAGGAGGCTATGGAGACCCCACCAGATGGACCTGAACCAGTGTCCAGTCTACAAAGAGGAGGGTCAACACAGAGGAAACATTTCATCCATGCTTCCAAGCGAAGCCAGCCATGATCGAGCAGGACCTTTGACTTATTTTCACACGACAGAACAGATAAAAGAAAGGAGCTAGGTCTTCCTCCTAAACCCATGTTACCCCTGAGGAACAGATCCTTAAATGACCTTAAGAGTAAAATAAGGTTGGGCATGGTGGTGCAAGCCTTTAATCCCAGCACTTGAGAGGCAGAGGCAGGTGGATCTCTGTAAATTCAAGGCTAGCCTGGTCTACATAGTGAGTACCAGGCCAGGTGGGGCTGCAGGGAGGCCCTGTCTCAAAAAGACAAAAAAAATGTAAAAATTAATGGGTTTATCTGGGCCAACTGTAGGGTCTTAAACACCCACAAGGAAAGTATAACCAAAGATTAATGGAGTCAGTATAATTTTTAAGAGTCCATATGTATAGCTAAAGGCTACATAACAAGAAACAATGCCAGACAGGAGATACCTTCCTTTGAGTTATTGGCCAGGGTGGTCCAAATGACTCCCCAATAGTAATCCAGCATTGAACTGGGAAAATGAACAGCAGAACCCAATCTTATCTAAAGGAATATTGACAACTGATTGCTGCTAGATGAGGAAGAGCTGATCTTCCTAAACAAGGATCTCTAGATAGGCTGACTAGATTCAGCAGTTGGACAGGCACTGGGGAATGGCTGGGGGTGCCGACAACACAGTGGACAGTAAAAGGGATGGGCTCCGGTGTATGGAAGGAGTGAGGCTATGGGAGGGTGCCATTTGGGAAGTGGGTATATAGATGAATAAGATTGTGTGGGATTTTCTGTATGATATACACACATGCAAAAAACAATAAATTTAAAAAAAAGACATATTTGAGGAGGAAGCATGAAAACTTATTTCATGCTAATTAATAGAGGTGATAAACATTACCATTGAAATATACCTGATGACTTTATATCTATACTCAGGTGCCAAGGATCTGAGTGTAACTGATGGTGACTAGTAATAATCAGATACGTAGAGATTAGAGACACATGTGCAAACATCTAAGAATTAGTAGCATTAAAAATGAGTCTTTCTGTAGGAAATAGCATATTTTAATAATGAAATGGAGATCTTTTTTAAAGGTTAAAACCTCATTTAATTTTATGTCACATAGGGTATATATGGAGTACAATATTG
>NW_008335297.1:6261788-6264475 GCF_000622305.1 Nannospalax galili | reverse complement strand
AATTTTATGTCTTATAGGATTTATACTGAGTTCAATATTGTATAACTGTATTAATTCAACTGTGAACCTAAAAATTTACAGCCACTTTTGAAAGAGATGTATCCTTGCTCTGGAGTGTGTTACTGAATATGTTAAAGCTGTAATGAAATGCTTCTTCTAATTATGTGGTTGTTAAATAAATAATTAAAAAATAAATACAAGCTAATTCTAAAAAAAAGAAGGATTTGGTGCTAGGATCCACAAATGAGGAAAAACATATGTCTTGTTTTTCTGGGTCTGTATTACTTCATTTAGTATAACAGTTTCTAGATCCATTCATTTGCTTGAAAATCTCATTATTTTGTCTTTCTTTACTGCTGTGTAGAACTCCATTGTGTGAATACACCACATTTTTGTTAACTACTTGTCAGTTGAGGGGAACTTAGGTTGCTTCCATCTCTTAGATATTGTGAAAAGATCAGCAACAAACATGGTTGTACAGATATCCTACAATAGGATGAGTCCTTTGGGTATATGCCAAGGAGTGGTATAACTGGGTCATATGGTAAGTTCATTTTTAGTTTTTTAAGAGTTCTCCACACTGTTTTCCATAGAGGTTGCACAAGTTTGTAATCACACCAGCAGTGAACGAACTTTGCCGCATCCTTGCAAGCATTTGATATCATTTGTTGTCTTGATCCTAGCCAGTCTGATTGGGGTAAGGTGATACCTTAGGGTGGTTTTAATTTGCATTTCCCCACTTACTAATGATGTTGAACACATTTTAAGATGTTTCTTAGCCATCTTTATTTCTTCCTTTGAGAACTCTCTGTTTAGATCTTTAGCCCATCTTTTAATTGGGTCATTTGGTTTCTCGATTCTCTGTTTTTTGAGTTCTTTATACATTCTGGATGTTAAACCTCTGTCAGATGTATCACTGGTGAAGATTTTTTCCCATTCTGTGGGTTTTTTCTTCACTTTTTGATTGTTACTTTTGCTGTACAGAAGCTTTTTAGTTTAATGAGGTCCTACTTGTTGATTGCTGACCTTAATTCATGACCAACTTCTGTCCAATTTAGAAAATCCTTTCCTACACCTATACCTTGTTAAGTTACTGCCAATGTTTTCTTTGAATAGGTTCAGGGTTTCCAGTTTTGCATTGAGGTCTTTGATCCATTTGGAGTTGACTTTTATGCAAGGTGAAAGATAAGGATCTAGTTTCAGTCTTCTACAGGTGGAGATCCTATTTTGCCAGCACCATTTGTTGAAGATGCTGTCTTTCCTCCATTGTATGTTCTTGGCATCTTTGTCAAATATCAAGTGGCTGAAATTGCATGTACTCAGGTTTGGATCTTCAATGATGTTCCATTGATCTATGTGTCTGTTTTTGTGCCAGTGTCATGCTGTTTTTATGACTATAGCTCTGTATTATAGTTTGAAATCTGGTATCATAATCTGCCCAGCATTGCTGTTTATGCTCAGGGTTGCTTTATGTATCTGAGGTCTGTATACTTTGAGATCTGGTATAGTAATCCCCCCAGTGTTGCTCTTTGTGCTAAGGATTGCTTTGGCTATCTGGAGTCTTTTGTGCTTCCATATGAATTTAAGGATAGTTTTTTCTAATTCTGTGAAGTATGTCATGGGGACTTTGGTTGGGATTGCATTGAATCTATATATTGCTTTTGGTAGGGTGGTCATTTTTACGATATTAATTCTTCCAATCCATGAGCATGGGAGGTCTTTCCACCTCCTGGTATCTTCCTCAATCTCTTTCCTTAATGATTTAAAATTTTCATTGTGGAAATCTTTGGTTTCTTTGGTCAGGTTTATTTCAAGATATTTTATTTTTTTGCAGCTATTGTGAATGGGAACATTTCCCTGTACTCTTTCTCCAATTGCTTGTTATTGGTATATAGAAAGGCTACTGCATAACATCTTCAAAAAGGGATAGTTTGACCTCTTCTTTTCCAATTTGTACTCCTTTAATTTCCTTCTCTTATTTCTCTAGCAAGAGTTTCAAACACTATGTTGAAAAGGAGAGGAGATAGTGGACATCCTTGTCTGGTTCCTGATTTTAACGGGAATGCGTCTAGTTTTACTCCATTTGGAATGATGTTGGCTGTGGGTTTGTTGTATATAGATTTAATTATGTTGAGGTATGTTCCCTCCAGTCCACTTACCTTAGAACTTTTATCACGAATGCATGCTGAATTTTATCAAAAGACTTTTCTGCATCTATTGAGATGTTGATATGCTTTTCATCTTTGAGTCCATTTATATGATTAATGACATTTATTGACTTACGTATATTAAACCATCCCTGCATCTCTGGAATCAAGCCTACTTGATCATGGCGAACGATCTTTTTGATGTACATTTGTATGTGGTTTGCAAGTATTTTGTTGAAAATTTTTGCATCTATCTTCATTAAGGATATGGGTCTGTAGTTTTCTTTTATGGTTGTGTCTTTACCCAGTTTGGGCATTAGAGTGGTGCTGGCTTCATAGAAGGAATTTGGGAGCTCTCCCTCTGTTTCTATCATTTTGAATAATTTTTTTTGGTCTGTCCTTTTTTTAAAAAACTTTTACAAAAACTTTATTGAGAATTTCATACATGCATATAAGGTAGTTTGATAAAATCCATGCCCACTCCCTCCCCTCCAACATTCCCCCCTCTGAAGAGGTAACCGGAAAATCTTTTAAGGATTA
>NW_008335297.1:6247352-6261644 GCF_000622305.1 Nannospalax galili | reverse complement strand
CAGTAGGGAATTGGGATGCAGACCGTTCTGGCTTCTTCCATGCTGAACAGGGATGCAGGGTGAGGCAATTGGAGTACCTCTTCAGTGGCTCTATCTAAAAGACTCCCAAATTGCATAACTCTTATCTTTAGGGGGAAAAGAAAGTCCTTGAATCGTGAATAGGAGATGTGAAGGAGAAGTAATGCCAAGAGTAATTAGCATTACAATTTCTAGACAGGCAACTAGAAAAAAGTCAGAACAGGGCAATTTTCAAATGTTCATATGAGAGTCCATTGTAGTTTCTTGACAAGGGCTTCCAAAAGCATCCCTCTCTTGGGTTCTTCCCCCTTTTTTTTTTCTTCCAAAGCTGGACTAGTTGGCTGGGGAGAGTGCCTGGATACTCAGGCGAAGGTCCAGCAATCCTGTTTGGCACTCCTTTAATAAATGAGCACAACCAATCCCAATTGTGACTATGTTTAGCGATCAGGCTTAGCCGACATTGTGGTGATGGTAGTTATTTCATGCAGAAGGGACTGCTGTATAGCATCATCTTATTAAAAGGACCTGGAATTTAAAAGGATTTGGTTGGAGGTCTTCTTTAAATGTCTGGTAGAATTCTGCCATAAATCCATCTGGGACTGGGCATTTTTTTTTTAGTTGGGAGGCTTTGTATTACTGTTTCAATGTCCTTATATGTTCTGGGTCTGTTTCAACTGTTGATCTCTTCTTGGTTTAACTTTCGTAGTTCCCATGATTTTAGATATCCATCCATTTCTTTTAGACTTTCAAATTTAGTGGAGTATAGTTTTTTAAAATATTCCCTTACAATGTTCTGGATCTTTTGGTTATCTGTTGTGACATTTCCCCTTTCATCTCTGATTTTGTTGATTTGGATTTTCTCTTTCTTTTGATTAACTGGGATAAGGGTTTATCTATCTTGCTTAGCTTTTCAAAGAACCACCTGTTAGATTCATTGATTATTTGTTTTGTTTTCTTTGTTTCTATTTCATTAATTTCTGCTTTGATTTTAGTTATTTCTTCTCTTCTGCTGGGTTTGGGTTTCACTTGTTCTTGCCTTTCCAGTGCCTTGAGTTGCAGTGTTAGGTCATTTATTTGGGCTCTTTGTAATTTTTTAATGTAGGCACTTAGAGCTATAAACTTCCTTCTTAGGACTGCTTTTAAAGTGTCCTACAGGTTTTGTTCTATTGTATTGTACTTTTCCTTGAATTCCAAGAATTCTTTTATTCCTTTCTTAATTTCTCCTTTGACCCACTCATTGTTTAGGAGTGTGCTGTTTAACTGCCATGAATTTGGGTAGTGACTTTCCAGTGTTGATTTTGAGCTTTATTGCATTATGGTCTGACAAAATGAGGCTTTAAAAAAAGTTAATTGAATTCTTACGAGTTTTGCACAGTATATTTTGATAATATTTAGGCCCCTCCAGTCTCTGCTCCCCTCTTAGAGCCCCAGGCCAGTTTTCATGTAGTTTCAATCTTTCTGCAATCTTTCCACCCAAGTCTTGGGTGGCAGAGGTTTGATATAGGTGTCTATTCAGGGATAAGTTCTATGCAGTCTCTTATTACTTATCCTTTGACCAGTTGTGGCTTTCTAAATTAATCTCCATCTGTTGCATGAGGAAGCTTCGCTGGTGAGAGTTTTTATTGCAGTATGTATTGGTTAATGCAGAGATGTAATAATTCTGTTTTTAAAAGTAGGTAGAGGCATAAGGAGTTAAGAAATTTTCCCAGGATCTGGAGAGATGACTCACTGGTTAAGAGCACTTTCTGCTCTTGAAGAGGTCCTGGGTTCTGTTTCGAGCACCGACATGGCAGCTAACAACTATTTTTAATTCAAGTTCTAGGAGACTGAGGCCCTATTCTAGCCTCTACAGGAACTGTAAGCATGTGGTGCAAATATATGTTCATGTAGGCAAACAGGCATACACATAAAATAAGAATAAATAAACCAAAACAAATTTTACAAAGAAAATTTCCCTAAAACCATTGGGCTAATGAACAATCAGGTTTGAACCCAGACATCTTGCCCAGAACCCAAGTACTCAGCTTTATGCCAGCCTCTTCTAACAGTGTCTGTCCTTCTGAGAATGACTTATTTAAAATAACATCTTCCAAGTTCACTGACATTGTACAAATGGTAAAATTTACTTGTTCCTTTTTAAGTCTGAATAACATCCCATAATATCTATGTTCTGAATTTTCTTGGTCCATCATCTCTTGATGGATGTTTGAGTCATTTCTACATGTTGGCTCTTAGAAACAATACCAGAGTGAATGTGAATGTGCAGATTTCACTTTGAGATCCTGATTTTGATTTTTCTGGATATGTATTCAGAGTGGAATGGCTAGATTGTATGATAGTTTACTTTCAACTTTTTGAGAAACCTTCATATTGTTTTCCATAGCAGCTGCACCATTAATATTCAAAGCAACAGCATGTGCACTCCTGCTTCTCCACAGCCACACCAACTCTTTTATCTTGTTTTGTCTTGATAATAGCCTTCCTAACAGATGTGAGAATATAACCCAAATACTGTATGATTTCATTTACAGAAAATATCTAAAATAGTCAAACTCGTAGGCACAGAGAGTTAAATTCTATTTTCCAGGGACTGGAGGACGAAGAAATGGGTGTTTTCTATTGATAGGTCTACAGCTTCAGTTGTACAAGATGCACAATATTGATAAGTCTGCTGTATAGCATTGCACCTATACTTGATAATGTCACTGCATTGTCATAAGAAGGTGTTAAGAGGGCAAAGCTCAAGCTGTGTTCTTAACTTGGCACCAAGAGACAAAGAAACATTTTTATATGTAGGTGTGTGTATTCATGTGCATATGCATTTGTGTGTGCAGCTGTGCATGGAGGCCAGAGGTCGACATTGGTTGTGTTCTTCAATAACTCTCCAACTTATTTTTTGAGACAGGGTCTCCCACTGAACTTGGAGCTCACTGAATCAGCTAGCCTGGTTGGCCAATGAGCTTCAGGGATCCTTTTGTTTCTGCTTTCCCAGTTTCTGGGTTGCTGATATGTGTCACCATATCCAGGTTTTTATGTGGGTGCTTGGGATCTGAACTCATGTCTTCAGGCTTGTGAGGCAAGAACTGCACTAACTGAGCTATTTCCCCAGACACATAAGGAAATTCTTGGAGATGAGGGACATGTCATCACCTTTGGAAATTATATTATTAGTGTATACCTATATGCAAACTTTTCAAATTGTGCACATTAAATATTGCTCATAGGTTTTGATATGCCAATTATACCTCAGTAAAGCTACTTTAAAAACATGTCTTATTATAATAAATTATATTTTTTATCCGACCCCCCTCACTTGATAAAAGAGGCAATAACTTTTCAGAGAAGAGACAAGAGTTGCCTGAGTCACAGAGAATGAGGCAGAGACCCAGGAGTAGAACTGAGGCTGCAATCACACTTTCTTCCTCATGGCATCATTTACAACCAATTTCCAAAGCAATACAACTTTTGCTGGCAGCCACCAACTTCTGGAAGGTTCCTATGGTCCTCAAGACCACATTGAACCCCATTCTTTCTGTGATTCATTCCCTCTGTACCTGAAAAAGGCAGACATCAGATTTATAGCCTCTCATCTTTGGGATTTTGACTCGTTTTCCTAGAGCTTTCTCCATACAACAAACCCTCACATTGGCAGAGGCATGGGGCTCTACACAAATGGGGCTCTGTACAAGATGGGGCTCTACACAAGATGAGGCCCATTGTCCAAGATGCCATTCAAGGTTTTGCTACTGCAATGCCTTTCTTTTGTTGTTCAAGTGCAACATATTACTTATGGCAGAGCAAACTCCTATCACAAATGAATCTAAGTTGTTTATTCAACGCACTTGAGTAGCAGTTTATTTTTCTCATTTAATAGCCTATGGAAATTCCAAATAAACAAGGGAGGGTTTATTCTTTACCATCAGGGACCCAAGCCGACAGGATCTTGGCTACCTTACACATGCATTGCAGTGTCGTTAGTCAACACTACAACCCAGATGGAAGAAGGGGAAAGATAGTGGAGAGATGTGCATGACCAGGAAAAGGTGCAGGTTACTCCTGCTCACATTTTATAGGTCAGAACTCAGTCTTCTTACCACATTATTTATTATCCAGAGAGGCTTGGAGAGATAATCTGGGTATTCAGAAAGAAGAGAAAATGGGATTGGATTGACGGACAGATCTCAGCCTCTACCAAGGGAGCCAACTTCTCTTCTGTAGCCAGACTACCTTCCCTTTACTCTAAGCATTCTCTCTGAAAACATTCTCCATTCTCATGCCCAGGATCCTGGGTGGACTACCAAAGTCAGGGTCTCCTACTTCCTGCAGGATAGATGTTTCTGCCGACTTCTTCTGAGCATTTCATTCTCTAGCAAATCAACAGAGGTAAGATTCTAGACTGGAGGTGTTGTTGATGGAGAAGTAACTCAAAGACTTTGGAGCTCATCCATGCCCTCCAATTGTAATCACTAAGGGAGGAGATTGCATAAATTACTTTTTAGGGCCTTCGTGTTTTGTGTAGAACTTAGGAATTGCATGTTCCTACTATCCAGAACATCTTAGATTATCAGAATGATAATCAGCCTAGGTTTATGGATCCACTACTTGAGAGCTGCAAAAACTAGGGTAAAAGAATCACCATTACTGTAATACCTACCTTTTAGGGTTATGCTGATTCAGTAAGGGTATGTCGGGCCAGAGCTTAGCAGGTAATGAATAATCGATATTGACTATTCAGTTTTACCAAAAACATGAGCATTTTTCAGGCTTTGGTGAAAATAGAGATGAAAGTTCCTTGGCATTCTAGACCCCTGTCCTCTGTGTTTCTTGTGTGTCTCTAATGCCCAGTCCTTGACAGTATAGTGTCATGAAAAACATATTAATTTCTTCCTGCATTTAGAAACTTAATTTTATCTGGGGCTGGGGAGATAGCTCAGTCAGCAAAGTGCTTGCCTCGCCAATCTCCAGAGTCTAGGTAAAAAAAATCTGGGCATAGTGGTGGCATGCTGATAATCCCAGCACTGAGGAGGAAGAGACAGATCAGTCTCTGGGCTCACTGGCCAGCCACTGTAACCTACTTGTTGAGCTCCAGTTCAGTGAGATACCCTCAGCACCCGAGGAAGGACACCTGAAGTTGTCCTTTTGCTTTTACATGCATGTGTGTGTCCATGCACACACTCGTGTTCATGCCTACCCCCCATATATATAATATATATGAACATACACATGAACACACATATTAAAATGTTTTCTAGAGCAGCTTTATGAGAAGTATACACATTCGTGCATTTTATGGCCTAAATGTTCTTTTCCTGCCTGCTGTCTGGGATGCACACACACACACACACACACACACACACACGTATCCATCCATCACACACATATATATATATATATATATATATATATATATATATATATATGGGGGTGTGGGTATGGATGGATACGTGTGTGTGTGTGTGTGTGTGTGCGCGCATCTGTATACATATATATGCACATACATGAATACACACACATAAAAAGTTTTCTGGAGTAGCTTTATGAGAACAACACACATCCTTGAAGCTTTGGTCTGGGTGCTCGTCTCCTGGCTGCTGCCTGGAATGCACAAATGCACTTCTGCATCAGGGCAGCATCTGGGCTAGCCAAGAAACAAACCCAGCAGCAGTACCTTGGGCACTGGACGCACTGCTGTCAGCCCTGCCTCCACTTCCTCCCAGACTTGCGCCTCTTACCCAGAATGGGGAGGGAACACGTAGGTATAGCTCACCTTTCCAGGTAACTCAAAATACCCTGACAGATAAAACAACAAAACACATTCAGATAATTGCATTAACTGAGCAGAAATCTGCCATTAAAGCAGAGTGGTGTGTCAATTAAAATCTTAAACTTAGAGAAATTGAGAATTATAAATGAGCCCAGACTGAAAACTGGAAGTCCACTGTCACCCCCCTGCCACATACATGCACACTCTACATCATGAGTTGAATGTTGGTGCACCTGTGGGACAGGTTACTTTTGTTCCTTATACTGCTCAAAGTAATTCTTTCAGAATGCCCTGCCATGACAAATGTCCTCACCAAAGGACTAATGCACTGATCAGTAAATTTTAAATAACCACCTCTTCAAAGCCTACACTGACCTTGACAAAAATCACAGGATGTGGAAAGGTCACTGGGGAACTTGTCATAAAAATCTGTCCTTCCCCTTCCTTTGTTCTGTGGTGACAGAACTGTGGGAATAAGAAGTGTTTACAATGTTGCTTATTGAGTGCTGTCAAAAGAGTTTCTCTAAGACCTGAGCATCTGATTCCCGCAGCATGGGGGACACCTTAGGGTGTCTGAAACATGGCAAATGTTCTTTCTGTTATTTGAAGTCATTCCAGTGAAGTTGGAGGTGTTCTGGTTAGTAAATCACCCAGAAGCAAGGGCCCCAGCTCCTAGTTCCAGGAGCTCATCCTCATCATTTACAGAACGCATCTCGGTAGGGCGCTCAGAGTGGAAATCACCTGCAGGCTCAGAGCTGTCTCACACTGTCTGGGAATCTATATGTAGACCCTGAACTAATTGCTTTACTGAGAGTGACTTATCTTATCTGTGAGTTCTGCTCTGTGGATGAGAGGCTTGCCTGCATCTCTGAGCTCTCAGTAGCATAAGCCTGAGGGCATAGCTCTGCAGCTAAAAGCAGACCTTGGAGTTCAACTGTTGGATTCAAATCTTAGTTCTATCATGTGTCAGCTATGTGATCATGGACAAGCTACCTAGCCTCTTGGAGCCCCATATCTCAAACTTTTAAAATAAAGATAAAGGCAGTATTTACCCTTTTGATTTGTGAAGATGAAGTGTTTCTATTTAAAAAAAAATTTTTTTTGTCTTTTTTGAGACTGGGTCTCCCTGTAGCCCCAGCTGGCCTGAAACTCATTATATAGACCAGGCTGGTCTTGAACTCACAGAGATCCATCTGCCTGCCTCTTCCTGCCCAGTACTGGGATTAAAGGTGTGTGCCACCATGCCTGGCCTCTATTTTTGAATTTTTTATTTGTATATGTGATTTGAGTATGTGTATGTGCCACTGTATGCATGTGTTTATGTATGTGCAAGTACCTGTGGGTGCACAAGTGGGAATGTGGTGGCTTGAATGAGAACATCCCCCATAGGTTCCAAGTATTTGGACACTTTGTCCCAGTTGGTGGAGTCACTTTGGGGAATTTTAGGAGGTCTGACCTTGCTGGAAGAAGCACACCATTGGGGGTAGGCTTTGAGAGTTCTTTTTTTAAATTGAATTTTTGTGTATTTCATACAGAAAATCATCTTTATGCCCCCTTTCCCTTTGACACCCTCATATAGTCCCCCTACCAGAGTTCATATTTTCTGTCATTTGTGTTAAGGCCTATCATGTAAAGTTAGTGTCCCCAGATGTCCCTCAGTGCAAGTTCATCCACTGGGATCTAGTCAGGCTATCTTGAGTCCCTCCCTTTAAGAAGATCAGCTCTTCCTCATTCAGCAGTAAACAGCTGTCAATAATTTTTCGATTAAGATTGGGGCCTGCTGTTCATGTCTAGAGTTCCGTGCTGTGTTTTTTGTCTGCTTAAGTTTATATGGGTCTTGTGCATGCTAATACCATTGCTGTAGGTCTATATGATAAGGGTCCTAGGCACCTGTAGGACTATTTCCTTATGGTCCTCCCTGGCTCTTAAAAACTTTCTGCCCCTTCTTCTGAAATGGTCCCTGAGCCCTGGGTGTGTGGATTTTGATATGGTAGTCCTGTCCAAGGACCCACACTCTGCAGACTCTTATTCTCTGCATTTTGGCCATCTGTGACTTCTGCGTACCTGGCCCTCTGCTGGATTCATTGATGAGAGTTGAAAGATGCATTAGTGTTCCCTTCATCCCTTGTTCTGTGTTCCATGAGCCTAGGTATAGAGAAAGCATTCTAGATGTGCCACTTACACTTGGAGAGTTCATAGACCATCTCTGTGTGTGACCAGTTGTGGAACTCTGTAATTATCTCTGTCTCTTGAAAAAGAAACTTCTTTGATGGGTGGTGACTGGGATACTTGTCTATAAATTTAAGGATCCATATTTTGAACATAGTATGAAATTACATTTGTCTCGGGATGTGGCAGCCTTGGGGTTTTCTGTAAGGTCTATGACATCTCCAGCTATGTGTATTTGACTAGGTTTATAGTACCACACATGCATTTCCTCCTATTGAGTGGGCTTTAAGTTCAATTAGATAGCTGTCAAATTACCCCTAAGATAAAAGGGCCACTACTGCACCAATGTCGTTTGCTGTGCTGGTCATTGATGTGGTTTTTAGGACTTGAAGCTGAGATTGGACCATCAATTGATGGTCTCCCTTAGAAGCTTGTATAGTACTCGCCAAAGCTATGAGAGCTAGCCTTCAGGGGAAGTGACTTCCAGATCAGTTCCACTTCTGTTGCTCCAAATCCTGTGTCTAAAGTAGGTCCTGTCTTCAGCAAAAGGGTTTTACCACCAAGTTCTGGGAGGCAATCAAGGACTGTGGCAATAGTTTGTAATCTTGGGAGTCTCTTAGACTACACTGGCCAACAACTCAAAGGAAGGTTTCTCCTGTTGGCACTGTTTCTTGTTATGTAGCCTTCAGCTGTACTCACGGACTTATGTAGAGATATTATATGTGTGATTTTTTAGTAGTTTTTGGACCAATACAATTCCCTATGAGACTTTTATTACTAGATAGGTGCTATGTATCTCTCCTCTTCCCCTGTCTTATCCTCCCTCCCTGCCCTCCCCATTTAAAGAGTCCCCATTTTCCCCATTTCTCCCTTGATAATTTATATCTGCTATGGTTCCATAGCATAAGCCTTGCCAGATTTCCAGGTGCTCTCTGCTTCCTGTGCCTCCTTAAAGATGTAATCACTCAGTTTTCTGCTCCAGCCACCTCTGCTGCCATGCCTCCCCCACCATTATGGACTGTACCCTGGAACCATAAGCTGAAATATAATATTTCTTCTATATGTTACCTTGGTCACGATGTTTTATCACAGCAACAAGAAAAGTAACTAATACAGACGTGGAGGGCGCATATGCAAATGTGTGTGTGCATGTGGAGGCCAGAGATCAATGTTGGTTGTCGTTTCTCAGGAGCCATCCACTTTGTATTTTTGAGAGATGGTCTCTCACTGGCCTGGAGTTCATTGATTAGGCTAGGCTGGCTAGCAGTGAGCCCCAGGGATCTTCCTCTCTATGCCTCACAAGTGTTGAAATTACAAGCATGCATCACTATGCCTGGCTCTTTATGTGAATGGTGGAGCTCAAACATGGGGCCTTACGCTTGCTGTACAAGCATTTTGCCAACTGATTCATCTCTCCAGCCTCTAGATATTAATTAGTACCTGTATCATGGAAAGTACTTAACCCTGAATGTTGACTATTATTATCATCATCCATGTGAAATAACTGTTTTTTGCATCACTGTGACAAAATACCAGACAGAAACAACTTCAGGGAGGAAAGTTTTATTTCCTCATGTTTCAGAGGCTTCATGCACTGTGGCAGGGAGGACATGGTGGATCATATCTGCTCACTTCATGGTAGACAGGAAGTAAGGACAGCAGCAACAGGAAGAGGCCAGAGCAAGATATAACCACACTCCCACTCACTTCCCTCTTCCAGCCAGACCCCACTTTCCATGGTGCCAGCAACTCACAATAGTCTATTCATCTTTTGAATCCATCAGTGGATTAAATCATTGATGAGGTCAGAACCATCCTGATCTAATCATCTCTAAAAACACCCTCTTAGTCACACCCAGAGGTGGATGTTACTAATCTCCTGAGTGCTTTTCAATCTAGCAAAGATGACAAGATTAGCCACCACAATAATTGATCTAATTGAGTAATTAGGCTTTCTCTATCCTAAGCCAGGAGTCTAGAGATGCCACTCATCTTTACCATGAAGAAGTCCTGGAAGCTATGCCGTAGATGAGATGCCAATTCATCTTCACTTTAATTTGTCCCCAGACCTCAATCCTGTGATATTATAGAATGGAGAGAGGCTCAGCAAATGTGAAGAGATAATGGAATCCATCTTTGAAGGGAACTCTGAGTCCCTTGTTCCTGCTTTCTTTCTCTCCTTTTCTCCGCATATACTGTAGTTGGTCCCACTCTAGTGATAAGAGCATTAATAGAGATGAGTGTTTCACAGGATGAGGACTCTGATTTCCAGAATGTTTGCTCTGTGATGGGTTTCTTAAAGATTATTTAAAAATGGACTGGGGAAATGGCTCAGTGGATAAAGTACTTGTAAGCATGACCACTTGTTTGCACAGATCTCCAGAACCCATATAAAGCCAGATGTGGTAGCACACATCTCTAAGCCCAGTGCTCCTATGGAGCTATAGGGGATAGGACAGGAGAATCCCTGGAAATTATCGGGCCAGCTAGCCTGGTTCCTTCAGAAGTGAATAATAAAAGAGATCCCCTCTTGAACAAGGTGGAAGATGAGGACCATTACCAGAGGTTGTCCTTTGACCTCCACATGTACTCTGGAACACAGGAATACTCACACACAAACATGCACATCACACACACACACACACACACACACACACATGCACACATGCACAATAAAATAATTTATTGTCTCAGGCTGTGGATGCAGCTCAGGGGTAGAGCTTTTGCCTACCATGATATCCAATACTACAAAAAAGGAGGAATTAAAGTTTTTGTTCTCATTGAATATTTTCTAATACTGTGATTAACAGGCATGGCATTTTCATGTTACCATCCAGGAAATGGAAGCACAGAGATGTTACACAGCTTTCCAAATGTCACACAGTTCATAAGCAGAACATCTGAGACCAAACCCCAGGGTTTTCTGCCCTTAAAGGCATTGCATTTTCACAGTATTCTACCACCATCAGAAAAGTACAAAGAATTTTGCAGAACTGAACAATAGCCTTTCTTTTCTTTAGAAATGGAGGCATGGCAGTCAGGGCCTGGCTTTTTGTAGAATGCCATTTTTAATGTTTCCTCGTCACCCCACTTAAAGCCTCTCTCTTACAACTCTCCACTCTCCCAAGGGCCAGGGGAGCAATTCACACGCAGCATCCTATGTGATACTTGCCTCAGTGAGGAGGTCAGAACCCTTAGTTGCTGGGAAATGACCTCGTAAAATCATTTTCCCTCTGAAACCCCATGGATAATAAATCTGCTTTCTTTTTTTCTTGCAGCTCTGCCTTCTCGGTTTGAGTCTGAGGCCAACCACCTCTGACAAGGATCTTTTGGAATCTGCTTGGAGAGTCTTGCTTTTTGTCATAGAGGGTGAGGAGGCCAGGAAAAGAGAGCATAGGTAACAGAGTCCATAGGACTTCGGGCTCAGCTTGACTGCTTCTCGGCTGTGTAATCTTGAGAAAGTCTCATAGGTTCTCTGAGCCTTTTCTGCAGTTTGAGGGATAATTTCATTCATGTATGAGGGTTTATTAAGGTCTGCTGTGTTCCAGGTACTCTGCTAGGCAGATAGATTTGGTGGTGAGTAAACACAACCTTAGCCCTGTCAGAAGGATCCTGTTTACTGCGACAGTAGAGACAGAAGAGGAAGATAACTGCCACTGAGCAAGATCAAATGACACTAGAGCTAATGCCACAGATGGAAGGAGCCGTGTGCTGTGGACTATATAACAGTCAGATTTCAATAGGTTTAGGGGGTAATTAAGATCTTCAGGATGTATAAAAGTTAGTTGAGATAAAGTAGGATACAGTTTAGACTGAGGAAATTTACGTGTTTAAAGGTCCATCTGGCACAGTTATTTGTGAAAAATGAAATCGGGTACAGAGTACCTATAATGGTTTTGGGGGCACAACAGGTACTCCGTATGCTCTGCTTCCTTTGGTCCACAGCATTCCTTCCCCTGTGTCAGTACAGTCGTGCGTCTGCTTGATGCTGTGTCACCAGGATCATGAATTCCAAGTTGGTTGGCCATATCCTTCCACTTTTGATAGCTGTGAGAGATTGGTTTTAAGATATATACTGTCTCCGGGGCTGGAGAGATGGCTCAGTGGTTAAGAGCACTGACTGCTCTTACAGAGGACCTGGGTTCGATTCCCAGCACTCACATGGTGGCTACAAACCATCCTTAACTCCGGTTCCAGGGGAATCCGAAGCCCTCTTCTGACCTCCGTGACATTGCACCACATGGGTGCACTCACATACAGGCAGGCAACACACTCATACACGTAAAATAAAAATAGTAAAATATTTTAAAAAGATATATGCTCTCTCCTAGAAACAAAAATCTGTAGATGCTAAGTCTCTTGTAGAAAATGGCATAGTATTTGTATATAATATACACATTCCTCTTGTATATGTTAAATAATATCTAGATGACTTATAATTCATAGTACAATATTAATACTATGTAAATAATCAATATATTGCATTACTTGGGGAGTAATGGCAAGACAAGAGTATGTGTGCTCTCAGGATAGATGTAACTTTTTGTCCTGGTATTGGTTGTGAAATTCTAATGCATTGTGTGGGCTCCTTATGTGGTACCCATGACTGTGGTGATGGTGGTCAGATGAAAGCAAGGAGGCAGCGATGCTAGAGATGTGAATGATGCTGCTTGAAATTTCCCACGAGGTGTGATACTGGGTGGAAGTCACATTCTCCCCACTTTACCTCTTTCCTTCTTATGCAGCATTATAGAAGTCATTCTTACAGCACAATGCCAGGAGACTGTTCAGACAGCTTCCTCTTTATCTTCATGTACATAACTGTGTCCCCAGAAACCATTTGCTTATCATGGTCCCCCTTCCCCAAATTTCAATGAAGGCTCATGCAACAAAGACAGTCTCTGAGAAATGTAGCCTTGTACTTCCCACCGAAATACTGTTCTCTTTCACCAGCCTGGGTTATCACAGCCCTTTGTTTGGGCTTATACAAATGAAGCCTTAGTGGCAGCAGCATGCTTGGCAGAGAGCTTTTTGTCTGTTTGGTGTCTTTCTGTTGTCTTAACTGGGTCTCAGGAGCAGTTTCTAAGCTCTTTATTCGATGACAAGAGCAGGTTCTTAAAACTCTCTGTCGTGGTTATTTACAGAGTCTTCTCAATGACAATGATGCCCTATCAAGTCCCAACACATTTCCTTTAGCTAGAAGAAGGTGCAGAGACCTGCTCAGGCTGAGAACAGATGAACATATACAGTACCTGTGCAGCAGATCAAGCCAAGGATGTCAGTGCTGCAAGATACCCAGAGCCCTTCAGGAATAGAAGCGGGAGGCAGACGGCAGAGAGGAGACACAGCCAGCCCTGGGGTTCACTCAATGATACCTTCCCATCTGCTTTCTGGAGGTCGCTTACTGTGATGTGGATATTTCTCTATACCTCTCTGAGACTCATTTTCCTCATCTGGCAAATATAGATCATAGCCTTGTGCTAAATGCCCAGGTGGAGTACGTCATTTGATCCTCATGCCAAAGCTGTGATAAAACACCTACTTTCATTAGTCCCAATTTGTAAATGAAGAAATTTAATGACTCTTCCATAGTCACAGCCTATTATATTTCAGCACAGGACTGTGAAACTCAGTGTCCAGTGGTTCCCACCTTCGCTTATCTTGGCTCATACATGGGAGCTCTTGTCAGTTACCAAAATAGAGACTAATCTGGATCAATCATCAACTAGAATATGACACCTAAACCTCCTTTTTTAAGCCCTTGAGCCCATGGTCAAAGTCAATAAAGACGTTAGTCAACAATTTTGCTACTAAGCCACTTATCTAAGTAAATTCCACAAATTCACTTTACATTTCTGTAGGGATCAGGGTAAAGTTAACTGTTGCAATCAGATAAGTCCTGAGACCTCAGTAGCTGAATAAATAAAATATTATTTCTATTTTTTTCAAGGTATCAAGAAGTTTTATTAACTTTCTTCCTAGAATGGTATACATAGGAACTCTGTTCTATCATATCAGCTGCAAAACACACTATTTGTCCCTTTGGGGGAGGGATTGGAAATCACAGAGCTGACAATGACTCTACTCCCTCTAGGGCCTGTCAGCAGGAAATATCCAGGTAGATTTTTAAAAATTGTTTATTTAATAACCACATAATTAGAAAGAACATTTCCTTACAAGAGCATTGACATATTCAATAACAATTTCCAGAACTAAGATGCACCTCTTTCAAAATTGGTCTGTAAATATTTAGGTTTACAGTCGAATTAATACAGTTATACAATATTGAAATCTACCTGATGACTTTATATCCATGCTCAGGTGCCAAGGATCTCAGAAAG
>NW_008335297.1:6242684-6245288 GCF_000622305.1 Nannospalax galili | reverse complement strand
GAAAAGAAAGAACATGAAAGAGAAGAACAGTAGGAAACAGGCCTTAATAAGGGAGATATGGATAAAAATTGGGTTAGATTAAGGAAGGGGGGATGGAAGGGTATATGAGGAACCTAGGGGATAAGGAGAAAGAAGCAGTTCAACGGAGGTAGGGTCATAGGAGCAAGGGTATTAGTAAGGAAGAAAGTTGGGGAAGTGCGGGCACCTTAAGTGGGAAAACCATGATAGAGGGGTGAGACGATACAAGAGAGAAACAATGCCTAGCTAGTCATGAAAACCAGAGGGAACCATATTATTCCTACAATCTACTGACAAATTATACTTAATAGATCAAGAAATATATCTCTAGATAAGGTTTATTTGAGACCAACTGGTCATTATCCAAGATTTATCTGCAAGACACACACTAATTAAAAATGCCAGAATGGTGGAACTAACCTTCTTGGATGTTTAACAGACATAGTTTGAGATCTATACTAATTGGGTCAGAGGGATTCAAAGGACACTTTTTGCTCCTTGCCCTTCTAGGTCGATTAGTTCCCAGGGACTATGAGCATCGCGCAAAATGTCCTGTAATGGTGGTGGGTCATCTGACCTCTTGATCAAGGAAGCCAAGGAGACCCCACCAGATGGACTTGAACCAGTGTCCAGAAAAACTCATTTTTAATGGAACTAACACTTAAATGTTTGCACATGCGTCTCTAATCTCTATATATCTGATTATTGCTAGTCATAGTCAGTTACTTTCTGAGATCCCTGGCACCTGAGCATGGCTACAAAATCATCAGGTAGATTTCAAAGGTAATGTTTTTCACATCTACTAATTAACATGAAGCAAATTTTTATGCTTCTTCCTCAAATATAACTCATTTTTCATTGATTGATTTTTTATGTGTGTATTTCATACAGAACATCCCAAATAATCTTATTCATCTATATACCCACATCCCAAGTGACACCCTCCCATGCCCCCCAGCTCCTGCTGGAGCTCATATACTCTGTCATCCCTGTTACTGGCCACTATGTTGTCAGTGCCCCCACATGTTCCCCAGTGCTTTTCCATCTGCTGAGTCTAGTCAGCCTATCTATAGTTCCTTCTTTTTGGAAGTTCAGGTCTTCCTCATCTAGCAGCAAGCTGTTGCCAATATTCCTTTAGATAAGACTGGGATCTGTTGTTCATTTTCCGAGTTCTATGCTGGGTTACTGTCGATGAGTCTCTTGGGCCACCCTAGCCAACAACTCAAAGGAAGGTATCTCCTGTCTGGCATTGTTTCTTGGTATGTAGCCTTTAGCTATACACATGGACTCTTAAAAGAATTATGTTGATCTTTTTGGGTGTTTAAGACCATGCAGTTGGCCCAGATAAACCAATTTATTTTTATTCTTAAGGTTGTTTGAGGATCTGTTCCTCAGGGGTCACATGGGCTTCAGAGGAACCCCTGGCACCTTTCCTCTACCAGTTCCATCTATTTGAAGATAAGTCAAAGGTCCTGCTTGTCCATGGATGGCTTCATTCGGAAGTATGATGCAAATGTTTTCTCTGTGTTGACCCTCTTTTTGTAGACTGGACACTGGTTCAAGTCCATTTGGTGGGGTTTCCATGGCCTTGATCAAGAGGACAGGTGACTCACCACAGTTACAGGACATTTTGAGAGATGCTCCACAGTCCCCTAGAACTTAGCTGACCTTGGAGGGCAAGGATCAAAAACTGTCCTTTAAGTCCCTCTGACCAAATTAGTATAGGCCTCAAAGTGTGGCTGTTAAACACCCAAGAAAGTAATTCTATCAGTCTGGTACTTTAATTACCATGTGCTATGTAGATAAAGCTTGGGCAAAGAACAAAGGTTCTCAGATAAACCTTGAATAGACATATATTATGTACCTTGAGTTAGTTGTATATACAATTTGTCAGTAAGTTGTTGGACTAATATGGTTCCCCCTGGTTTCTGAAACTAGCTAGGCATTATTTATCTCTCGCATTGTCTAACCCTTCCACCATGATTTCCCCATTTAAAGTGCCCCCATTTTTCCCATTTCTCCCTTAATAATACCTTTCTCCTATGGTCCTACCTCTCTTGAGCTCCTTCTTTCCCTTTATCCCCAAGGTTCCTTGTATAACCCTCCCTCCTCCCTCCCCTTAAAATAACCCCATTTTTATCCATATCTCCCTTACTAAAACATGTTTTCTACTGTTCTTCTCCTTCAGATTCTTTCTTTTCAGATCCACATATGAGGGAGAACATACATCGTTTGTTTTTCTGAGTCTGTGTTAATTCACATAGTATAACAGTTTCCAGTTCCATCCATTTACCTGCAAATTTCATTATTTCATCATTCTTTACTGATGAGCAAAACTCCATTGTATAAATGAACCACATTTTCATTATCTACTCGTCAGTTAAGGGATGTTTAGGTTGCTTCCATCTCTTAGCTATTGTGAAAAGAGCAGCAACAAACATGGATGTACAAGTGTCTCTGCAATAGGATGAGTTCTTTGGGTATATGCCAAGAAGTGGTATAACTCGGTCAAATGGTCAGCTCATTTGTAGTTTTTTAAGAGTTCTCCACACTGCTTTCCATAGGGGTTGAACAATTTGCAGCCCT
>NW_008335297.1:6241218-6242345 GCF_000622305.1 Nannospalax galili | reverse complement strand
TTCCCTGGTTGCCTCCTTTGATGTACAGAAGCTTTTTAGTTTAATGAGGTCCCATTTGTTGATTCTTGACCTTGTTTCCTAAGCAATTGATGTCCGGTTCAGAAAATCCTTTCCTACACCTATGTCTTGTAGGTTATTGCCAATGTTTTCTTCTAACAGTTTCAGAGTTTCCGGCTTCACATTAAAGTCTTTGATGCATTTCGGGTTGACTTCTGTGCAAGGTGAAAGATAAGGGTTTAATTTCATTCTTCTGCAGGTGGAGATCCAGTTTCGCCAACACCATTTACTGAACATGCTGTCTTTCCTCCAGTGAATGTTCTTGGCCCGTTTGTCAAATATCGGGTGGCTGAAATTGCATGTACTCATATTTGGGTCTTCAATTTTGTTCCATTGACCTACTAGTCGATTTTTTCGCCAGTACCACGTTGTTTTTATGACTATAGCTCTGTAACACAGTATAAAATCTTGTATAGTAATCCCCCCAACATTGCTCTTAGTGCTCAGGATTGCTTTGGTTATCCGAGGTCATTTGTGCTTCCATATGAATCTTAGGATGTTTTTTTCCAATTCTGTAAAGAATGTAATTGGTATTTTGATCAACATTGCATTCAATCTATAAATGGCTTTTGGTAGGATGGTCATTTTCACAATATTAATTCTCCCAATCCATGAGCAGGGGAGATCTTTCCATCTCCTTGTGTATCGCTCAGTCTCTTCAAAGATTTAAAATTTTCATAGTAGAAGTCTTTATTGGCTTTGGTCAGGTTTAGTCTGAGATTTTTTTTTTTTCAGGTATTGTGAAGGGGTGTGTTTCCATGTCCTCTTTCTCTGATTGCTTGTTATTGGTATATAGAAAGGCTATACACTTTTGTAGGTTAATTTTGTAACCTGCCACTCTACTGAACGTGTTAATAATTTCTAGGAGTGACTCCTATCCTCAGACCTCTTGGGGTAAGTCTATAGCGCAGCCCTCTGCACCTTGACTCCCCAAGCCACATTCACCCTTCCATCTCCACCGCTGTTCGCTACTCCCAGTTTGGGACCTGTGCCATTCCTAGTCTTGGGGCCCCAGACACCTGGGGAACCAATACTGCTTCCTGATCCTTCTCACCCAGACCAACTGAGTG
>NW_008335297.1:6239337-6240899 GCF_000622305.1 Nannospalax galili | reverse complement strand
TTTTGTTGAGAATTTTTGCATTTATGTTCATTAAGGATATGGGCCTGTAGTTTTCTTTTTTGGTTGTATTATTACTTGGCTTTGGTATTAGAGTGATGCTGGCTTCATAGAAGGAATGTGGAAGTTTTCCCTCCATTTCTATCTTTTTGAATAAATTAAGTAGTGTTGGATGTAGATCTTCTTTAAATGTCTGGTAGAATTCTGCTGTAAATCCATCTGGTCCTGGGCATTTTTTAGTTGGGAGGTTTTGTATTACTGTTTCAATTTCCTTATGTGTTATAGGTAGGTCTGTTTAAGCTGTTGTTCTCTTCTTGGTTTAGTTTTGGTGTTTCCCATGCTTTTAGATACCCATCCATTTATTTTAAGTGTTCAAATTTGGTAGCCTACACGTTTTTAAAGTATTCCCTTATAATGTTCTGGATCTTTTTGGTGTCTGCTGTGCTGTTTCCCCTTTCATCTCTGATTTTGTTGATTTGGAGGTGCTCTTTCTTTCTTTTGATTAACTGGGCTAGCGGTCTGTCAATCTTGCTTATCTTTTCAAAGAACCAGCTCTTGGATTCATTGATCCTTTGTATTATTTTCTTCATTTCTATTTCATTAGTTTCTGCTCTGATTTTTGTTTTTTCTTCCTGTCTGCTGGATTTGGGTTTCAATTGTTGTTGCTTTTCAAATGTCTTGAGTTGCAATGTTAAGTCATTTATTTGTGTTCTTTCTGATTTTTACTGAATGCCCTTAGACCTATAAACTTCCCTCTAAGGACTCCTTTCAGCGTGTTCCAGAGGTTTTGTTGTGTTGTATTGTCCTTTTCATTTAGTTCCAGGAATGCTTTTCTTTCTTTCTTAATTTCTTCTTTGACCCATTCATCATTCATTAGTGTGTTGTTTTATCTCCATGTGTTCTTGTAGTTAGTACGGTTTCTTCCAGTGTTGATTTTAAGCTTTATTGCATTGTTGTCTGATAGAATGCATGGAATTGTTGCAATCTTTTCGTATTTGCTGAGGCTTGATTTGTGCCCCTGTATATGGTCAATTCTGGAGAAAGTTCCATGGGGAGCTGAATAGAAAGTACATTCTTTGGTGCTTGGGTGGAATATTCGGTAGATATCTGCTAGGCCCACTTGATGTATGGTATTGTTTAATTCAGATGTCTCTCTGTTAATCCTCTGTCCTGTTGGCCTATCTAATGGAGACAATGGGGGTCTTGAAGTCCCCAACTATTAAGGAGTCGGGATTAATCTGGGCATCTTAAAAAAATAATTTATTGATAATTTCATACGTTGCATATAAGGTGTTTTGATCAAACCTGTGCCCACTCCCTCTCCTCCAATTCCTCCCATATATCCCTATAACTTTTTTTCTGATAACTTCATGTACTCGTTCTTCTTCTTTATTTTTTTATGGGGCTTTTGGCTTCTCTAACATTCCCCCCCTCAAAGAACTAACCCTAAAATCTTTTAAGGATTAGATAAAAGCTCCCAAATTCTTTTGACATTTATGGCATTTGGAACAGAGTATGTTGCTAAGAGGCCCAAGGACATTGTGACTTTTAGCCAAGAAACTGTC
>NW_008335297.1:6238015-6239052 GCF_000622305.1 Nannospalax galili | reverse complement strand
AGGGAGGAAAAGAAAGTCTTTGAGTCATGAATAGGAGATGTTTACAAGTTCTAGACCGGGAACTAGAAAAAAGTCAGAGCAGGGCAGTTTTCAAATGTTCATATGAGAGTCCACTGGAATTTCTTGACAAGGGCTTCCAGAGGCATTCCTCTATTGGGTTTGTCCTCATTTTTCTTTTGTCTGCCAAGGCTGGATTCAAGAGTGATGGATTCAGGGTTGCTGTCAGGTATTTTGATAGCTGTTGGAGTGGTTAGAATCAGTGTCAGTTGCTTCTCAAGTCTTCTAGATAGGAGGAGAAAATAAATTTATCCATCATTTTAGAACAATAGCTTGTTGTCTCCTTAGCTACAGGTGGGCACTACAATATTGCAGACCAAGATTTGAAGTCTTACATCTGAGCAGCACTTTCTGATTAGGACCAAAATCATCAATAAGAAATAATTTTCTAAATAATTTTTTGTATAGACTTAAGCCTAATGTCTGGGAAGTGTAATCCCTTGAACTGTTAAAGAAATATACTGATGACTTTACTCTTTGGTTATATTTTCCTTTTGGATGTTTAGGACCATACAGTTGGCCCAAATAAATCAATGTATTTTTGTACTTAAGGTTGTTTGAGGAACTGTTCCTCAGGGGTTACATGGGCTTGAGAGGAGCCCCTGGCCCCTTTCTTTTACCAGTTCCATCTATGTGAAGATAAGTCAAAGGTCCTGCTCAACTATGGCTGGCTTCACTTGGAAGCATGGTTGTTTCCTCTGAGTTGACCCTCCTCTTTGTAGACTGCACACTGGCTCAGGTCCATCTCGTGGGGTCTCCATGGCCTCCTTGAACAAGAGGACAGGTGACTCACCACAGTTACAGGACATTTTGAGAGATATTCCATAGTCCCCTGGAACTTAGTCTACCTTGGAGGGTAAGAGCAAAAACTGTCCTTTAAGTCCCTCTGACCAGATTAGTATAGGCCTCAAAGTGTGGCTGTTAAACATCCAGTAAGGTTAGTTCCACCAGTCTGGTACTTTTGATTATCATCTGCTATA
>NW_008335297.1:6234757-6237774 GCF_000622305.1 Nannospalax galili | reverse complement strand
TTCCTCCATGGCCTGTGCTCCAGCTCCTGCCTCCAGGTTCCTGCCCTGAGTTCCTACCTTGGGCTCCCTGATGAACTGCATGCAACCTGGGAGATGTAAGACAAATAAACCCTTTCCTCCCCAAGTTGGTACTGGTCAGAGTGTTTTGTCACAGCAATGAAGAACAGACTAGGACAGTAATCAATGAATTTATTGAGCTTACTTACTGAGATAGCTGAGGGGTTGCTGAGGTATATGTATGACCTGAGTGTATGCACACTGGAAAGCCTTTACCCAGCATGGGTCATGCCTTCTCTTCCTAGCCTTCCACAGATTGTATACCTTAGTCCTCCCCAAATCCAGGAGGCCATGTGTGATTAGGGCTAAATTACATACAGTTGGTTGGAAAGAGTGCCTGGATACTCAGGCGAGGGTCCAATGACCCTGCTTGACCCTCCTTTAATGAATAAACACAACTGCCAACAAGCCCAATTTTGATGATGTTGAGTGATCAACTCAGCTGAAGTCGTGATGATGGTAGTTATTTCATGCAGAAGGGACTGTTGTAGAGCATTATCTTATTAAAAGGACATGTAATTTAAAAGGATTGGTGCTAAGATCCACATATGAGGGAGAACATATGTCATTTGTTTTTCTGAGTCTGTGTTACTTTACTTAGTATAGCAGCTTCTAGATCCATCCATTTACCTGCAAATTTCATTATTTCATCTTTCTTTACTGCTGAGTAGAACTCCATTGTGTAAATATGCCACCTTCTTGCTAACCACTCATCAGTTGAGGGCTACTTAGGATGCTTCCATCTCTTAGCTTTTGTGAAAAGAGCAGCAACAAACATGGTTGTACAAGTGTCTCTTCAATAGGATGAGTCCTTTGGGTATATGCCAAGGAGTGGTATAACCGGGTCATATGGTAGGTTCATTTTTAGTTTTTTAAGAGTTCTCCACATTGTTTTCCATAGGGGTTGCATGAGTTTCCAATCACAACAGCAGTGAATGAGTTAATCTGGGTCTTAAAGTCCTGTAGTACTGATTTTATTATGTTGGGTGTTCAGAGTTTTTTGAATATATGTTCGTGATTGTAATATCTTGGTCAATTGTTCCTTTGATCAGAATGAAATGACCCTCTTTAACTCTTTTGATTAGTTTTAGTTTGAAGTCTAATTTGTCAGATATTAGATTTGCAACACCTGTTTTTTTCTTAGTACCATTTGCTTGGTATATTTTTTTCCATCCTTTCACCTTAAGGTAGTGCCTGTCCTTGAAAGTGAGATGAGTTTCTTGCAGACAACAAAAAGATGGGTTTTGTTTATTATTCCATTCAACTGGTCTGTATATTTTGACTGGGGAGTACAGTCCATTGATATTTAAAGTTATTAATAAAATATGTGTACTGATTCCTGTCATTTTCATTTCTGTTCACATTCTTGGTGTAGCTGTACATTTCCATAGTTATACCTTCATTAAGTTTCTTTCCATAACCCCTTGTGTATAGTCATTCCTTTCTTCAGCTCTTTGTATTGGTTCAAGAACTCTATGACAGGCTGGTTTTTGTGGACATGAATTCTTTCAACCTATTTATGCCATGTAAGATTTTTCTTTCCCCTTCAATTTTAATAGACATTTTGGCTGGGTAAAGTAATCTGGGTTGGCATCTGTGGTCATTTAGAACTGGGAATACCAAAGTCCAGGCTCTTCTGGCTTTCATAGCTTGCACTGAAAAGTCAGCTGTAATTCTGATGGGTTTTCCTTTGTATGTGACTTGTTTTTCTTTTGCAGCTTTCAGTATTGTCTCTTTGTTCTGTATGTTTAGTGTTTTTACTGTGATGTGCCATGGAGAGTTCCTTTTCTGGTCCTGTCTATTTGCCATTCTATATGCTTCTTGTATCTGTTTGGGAATGTCTTTTTTTAATTTTGGGAAATTTTCCCCTACAATTCTGTTGAAGATCTGGTCCATATCGTTATCCTGAGATTCTTCCCCTTCCTGTATGCCTATGATTTGTCAGTTTGGTCTTTTTATGGTGTCACATAATTCCTGCATATTCCATTCTAAGTACGCCACCACACCTGGCTGGTTTTTGTTTCTTAATCCATTCAACTAGGCTTTTTCTTTGGACTGGGGAGTTCAGTCCATTGATATTTAAAGTTATTAATGAAAGATGTGTATTGATTTTTGTCATTTTTATTTCTGTTCACCTTCTTGGTGTAGCTGTGCATTTCCAAAGTTATACCTTCATTAAGTTTCTTTCCATAACTCCTTGGGTATAATCGTTCCTTTCTTCAGCTCTTTGAATTACTTTTATCCCTATCTTCTTTCAGTTTTTGATTTATTTGTTTGTGTGTTCTTTAAATTCACAGAATTCTTTTATCATGTTTATAATTGTTCTTTTGAATTCCATGTCCTGTGTTATCTCTAGGGGGTTGTCATTGTCCTCCTTTACAGGACTGTTGGTACTTGGTGGGGTATATTATTTTGGTTTTTCATGTTATTATTTTTTCACTGTGACTTTGACATGTGTATTTCTTTCATAGTTTCTGATTCCTGTGTGAGTCCAAGGCTTCCTTTATTGAGTTTATGTCTACTTCTTTTTGTAAATTTTGTGTGCCTTTGTGGTTTACTTGTTGGGCATGAAAAGCTGGTTGGTCTAGGCTTCAGTTTCTCTCTTTTGATTTTATATCAGAGGAACCAGGTTTCTTTCCTCTTCCTGCTCAGGAGTTCCTACAGAGCCCCAAGTTGGATGAGGAACAGATGCTCTCAGGCTTTCTCCTAAGGACTGGATCCCTCCAGGAAAGATGCTGGCCCCAGGAAGCTGGAGGAGCTGGGCCAACCAGAGATGCAAAGGGACGTGGGGACAGGAAGAGGCCCAGAGGGCTTCTGGGGACTAGAGGGAGGAATTAAGTTGGTCTGAATGCAAAGGATCAGGAAGCAATGGGGAGTCTGGGCCAAGAGGTCAATCCAGAGGTCTGGGGTGCCAAGACAAAAAAATGTGCCAGTGCCCTTGCTAGGAGGAGAGATGGGGT
>NW_008335297.1:6232797-6234318 GCF_000622305.1 Nannospalax galili | reverse complement strand
GGAGAGATGGCTCAGTGGTTAAAAACACTGGTTGTTCTTGCAGAAGACCCGAGTCAAATCCCAGCACCCATATGACAGCTAACAACTGTTCATAACTCCAGTTACAGGGGATCTGACAGCCTCTTCTGTCCTCCATGGGCATTGCATGACACAGGTGCATTTACCTACACGCAGGAAATACACACATACACATAAAATAAAAATAATAAATAAAATATGAAAAAAAAATTTTAAAGTCTTGGCTCAGTCCCCACTGTCTTAGAAGGAGAGGCTCCCTCAGAGCAGCTATTTTCATTCTCTCTACTCACTGGGGGCTGATGGGGCATTCAGGCTGAGAAGTCCTTCAAAGGACTTAAATAGCATTTAAGAATGCCTGGGAAGGTGAGTCAGGGCATTTTGTTCAAGAAGACAAATCAGAAGAGCAGCACTTCTCAGTTGAGGTTCTTTCAGAGACTGGATCTTCTATTTTAATTTAATTCAATCTTACTTCATTTTAGAAAATTTTCATAAAAGTACATTGTATATTGAACATATTTCCCCCATCCCATTCTCCCACTGTCCCCTCCTTACTACCATTTTTCCTCTTTCTTCTTCTAAGTGATTTTATTTCTCCTTTCATGTCATATCTACATAGATGATTTTCTGTACCTATTTAAGATCTGGGACCCCAAAATGGCAAAAAACATACAATATTTCTCTTTCAGAAGCTGGCTTAATTTGCTTAATATGATTATTTCCAATTGCATCTACTTTTTTGTAAGTGAAAATTTCATCTTTTATTTCTTTCTTTTAATTTTCTGTGTGTGTGAGTGTTTTGCCTGCATGTGTGTAATTGAACCCATGTGTGCAATGCCTGCGGAGTCCAGAAGACAGCATTGGATCCTCTGGAACTGGAGTTATGGATTGTTAGTTGTAATGTGGGAGCTAGGAACTGAACACAGGTCTTCTGCAGGAGCTGCCAGTGGTTTTAGTCACTGAGCCAGCTCTCTATCCTTGACTTCAACTTTATAGATGAAAAAATTCCATTGTGTATGTATATACCACATTCTCCTTATCCATTCCTTTGTTGTTGGACAGCTAGATAAGTTTCATATCTTAGAGGCTGGCCCTTCTCAGAGTAAGTCACTATAGCATGTCTACTCTCCTTACATACACACCTCTCATTTGGTTCCTACGGGCTCTCTGGATGGTGGAAACCAGTGAAAAGCTATGTTTGGAAAAGAGAGAGAGAGAGAGAGAGAGAGAGAGAGAGAGAGAGAGAGAATTTACTGGAAACTAAGATCAGTGACTTTACTTACTCATTTTGAGAATTCCAAGAATTTGATTTCCTTTCTAATTTGCCTGGAAGAGGAAGAGTTCCCCTCCTCTAAGCCCATGGCCATCTGTAGCTGATCACACAGCTTGTCCTGTGCACACATCATTCTGAAAGCTGACAACATCCTTAAGGATTTGAAGAACTTACAAGGTGAGAATTTAATTCTTTCTCCCTAAGTCTATCCTCAGCTTCTCCATTCGACACAT
>NW_008335297.1:6219143-6230832 GCF_000622305.1 Nannospalax galili | reverse complement strand
AAAATAATGTACTTCCTGAAACTGCCTGCAGTTCCTGGCTGCAGTGGGACTGGCTGGACTTTAAAAACACAGGGTAGGGGCTGGAGAGATGGCTCAGCTGTTAAGAGCACTGACTGCTCTTCCAGAGGACCTGGGTTCGATTCCCAGCACCCACATGGTGGCTACAAACTGTCCTTAACTCCAGTTCCTGGGGAATCCGAAGCCCTCTTCTGACCTCTGTGACATTGCACGACAGGGGTGCACTCACACACATGCAGGCAATACACTCATACACATAAAATAAAAATAATAAATGAAATATATTTAAAAAACAGGGTAAAGCAAAAGTCAGCTAGAACAAAATAGAGCTAGTTTTGCCATTTCGGTACTAGGCATCAAACCTACGCAAACCCAGGAAAATATGAGGCAGTTGTTCTGCTACTGAGCTATACGTCTAGTGCCAATTCTTTTTAAGGATTATTAAGTGGCAAAAAACAAGCACATCATCAAGTAAGGTACTGATTCCACTAAAGATGCTTCCTTTTAAAATTTACCCTGAGCTGGATGTGGTGGTGTACATCTTTAATTCCAGCACTCAGAAAGCAGAGACAGGTGGGCTTTGTGAGACTGAGATCAAGTCCAGCCTGGTCTACACAGCAAGTTCCAAGCCAACTAGGGCTACAGGGAGAACCTGTCTCAAAACAAACAAACAAACAAACAAACAAACAAACAAACAGTCACTCTGAGATGTGTTAGCAAAAGGAGTGGGGCGGGGGGGGATAGGGAGTGAATGTGGCATGTATCTCTCCTTTCTTCTGAGTTTAAAAAAAAAAAAAAGCACACTTGGTCTCAGGGACTGACTGTGGCTCTGGTTTCTGCTTTTCCACAAAAGCACTCACAAAGTCAGCAATACGTACTGAGAACTGCAGAGACGGCTCAGTAGCTAAGCAGCACTTGCTGTTCTTGCAGAGAACCGAGGGTTAGCCCCCAGTACCCACATGGCAGCTTACAACCATCCTGTTCGGGGGATCTGACGCCCTCTTCTGGTTTCCACGGGCACTTGTATGCATGTGATACTCACAAACTCACGCAGGCACACATACACACATTAAATACCTACATCTTTTTAAAAATGTGTATTGAAAAAAAAATCTGCATTGAGCGGCTACTGTGTGCTAGACATTACCTGAGCCCTTGATTTGTAATGCTGTACCATAGACTGGCTTCTTTCATGTCTCAAAATGAAAGTATTTGTGAGTCATCCAGAAAGCTGCCTGCAATCAGCTGTATGACCAGAACAGTTATTTTTATGAACCTCACTCAACAATGTTCATTAAGCATATATGGTTTGGGCACTAGCCCAATTCTAGCATTCTTAAATTTTAGAGCCTATAAAACTTATTTAGCGCTCACTAGAAATCCGTATATCTGGACCTAATTTTGGAGAATTTGACCTAATGGTTGTGGGTAGTCTGGGAAGCCAACTTTTAAATTTTATTTTTACTTTTTTTCTATTAGTACTAACAGATAAGTTCAGCAAAGTTGCAGTAGTATTGCTAGATGATGCTAAATTATTTGAAATAGAAATAAACAGGAGCTGGAGAAATGATTCAGTAGTTAAGAGCACTTGCTGCTCTTCCAGAGGACCTGAATTCAGTCCTCAGCACCTGCACTGGACAACTCACATCCCCTTATAAGTCTAGCTCCAAAGAATCCAAAGCCATCTTCTGGCCCCATAGGCACCCACCCCCATACAAGACACACACATGCACAAAAATAAAAATAAAGTTTAAAAATTAAAAAAAATTCTATTTACAATAAGTTAACAAAAAAGTGAAATACTCCTGAATAAGAGGTGAACAATCTTTTCTTTTCTTCTTTCATTTACTTATTTTTATGGGGCATTTGGCTACTCTAACATTTCCCCATCCGAAGAGGTAACCCTAAAATCCTTGAAGGATTAGATACAAGCTCCAAAATACTTTTGACATTTTTGGCCTTTGGAATGGAGTATGTTGCTAAGAGGCCCAAGGATATTTTGACTTTTAGCCAAGAAACTGGCTACTTTCCTTTGGGGTCCTTTTACCCTAACTTCCTAGCCAATTCCTACCTCCTATTCTTATCACACCATCCCCTGAAGGGGTTACCCAAATTGCTAATAGGGAATAGGGATGCAGAACGCTCTGGCTTCTTCCATGTTGAACAGGGACGCAGAGTGAGGCAATTGGAGTACCCCTTCAGTGGGTCTATCTGAAAGACTCCCAAGTTGCATAACTCTTATCTCTAAGGGGAAAAGAAAGTCCTTGAATCATGAATAGGAGATGTGAAGGAGAAGTAAAGGCAAGAGTAATTACCACTACAAGTTCTAGACAGGGAACTACAAAAAGTCAAAACAGGGCAATTTTCAAATGTTGATATGAGAGTGCATTGGAATTTCTTGACAAGGGCTTCCAAAAGCATCCAAGAGGTGAACAATCTTATAATGAACACTATGAACGTTAATTTAAAAACTGAAGAGGATACACTATTCACGTTCATGGATTGGAAGCATGAGTATTATTTGAATGTCCATACTGCCCAAAGCAACCCACACATTCAGCACAATCCCTGTCAAAACACCACTGATATTCTTCAAAGAACTGGAAAAAAAAAAAAAAAAAACCAAGCCAAAATTTATATAGAATAACAAAAAACATTAATGGCCAATGGCATTTGAGAAAAATGAAAGAAGACGAAGAAGCATCACATGACCTGTCTTTTAAAACATACTGCAAAGTGGTAGTTATCAAAACAGCGTGGTTTTGTTGTTTCCGAAGAGCATGGTATTATTGTTAGTACAAACACATAGAACAATGGAGCAAAATAGAGGTGCTAAGAGTATAGCTTGGAAAAGGCAGGTCTTTTCAATAAATGGTGCTGGGAGAACTGCCCATCCATATGTAAAAGAATGCAAGGAGATCCCTACCTCTCAATAGTTAAAAAAAAAAAAAAGCCATGTTTTCAACAAGGATGCAGGTGAGTCATATGAGTCATCTTGT
Organism: Nannospalax galili; assembly: GCF_000622305.1. Lineage (NCBI taxonomy): Eukaryota > Metazoa > Chordata > Mammalia > Rodentia > Spalacidae > Nannospalax > Nannospalax galili. The sequence continues at coordinate 6,227,815 of NW_008335297.1, read as the reverse complement.
ACCACACTTGAGAAACTACCTTGAGTCAGTTGAAAAATAAGAACAAAAAATGCAGACACGTCCTTCAGGAGCTTCTAGTGGGGCATACAAATAACTGCCAATTTAGAAAACATTTAATAATGCTCAACTACGCCATCAGAACAGCACTAAAATAATAGTGCTCGTTTAGACTTGCTATAAACAGGGAACTATACAGAACGCTTTAATTATCCCATTTAATCCTTGTGCACACTCTATGAATTAGGTATTACTATTCCCGTTTGAGAAATGAACAGCAATTTAACTTACCCACGGCACACAGCTGATCTGTGTTGCATCTGTGCTACAAATACAAGGTTTCTAACGCCAAGGCTTATGTTCTTAACCAGTTCAACAGCCCACACTGTGGACGTAGTATGGTGACTCTAATGGTTAATTTGAATTGTCCCTTGACACAATCTAGAATCACCTGGGAGGAGAGTCCCAGTGAGGGATTGTCTAGATCAGATTGGGCTATGGGCATGTCTATGAGAATTCTCTTGATGTGTTCATGGATGTAGGAAGACCCAGCCCACTGTGGGTGGCAGCGTTCCCTAGGCAGAGGATCCTGGATTGCACAAGTGTATAGAGTGAGCTGAGCACTAACAAGCATGCATGCATTCATTTCTCTCTGCTCTTTATTGTGGATGAAATGATTTTAGATACTTTAAGTGCCTGATACTTTGACTTCCCCACAGTAATGGACTACAACCTGGAACTGTGAGCTGAATAAACCTTTTCTTTCCTAAGCTGATTTTTTGCCAGTCTTTTATCACAGCAACAGAAATGAAATTAGAGTGATGAATGATTCCCAGTGGGCACATCAGGAACACTGGTGAGCTTAGGGGACTTGGGGGATACTGTTAGGAGGATATGTCAAATATCTGAGGGTGAGCCCAGGACACATAGGCAAAGAAAGAAGTCTCGTATGACACAACAGAGCAGCTCCTGTGTTTGGGTAGCTGCCAGATCCTGGAGAAAACTGTAGGATGGTGAATGCTGTACAGATGCAGGGAAGCACTCAGGTCAGGATTGCAAAGTATTTTGTATCCTCTCTTATGGGATTTGGGTCTTGTAGTGCAGACAATAGGGCGCTTGGAGTGGAAATCATTAGTTTTATGGTTTGATGGATCACATTATTTGGAGAGAAGATAAAGAACTATCATTGTTTACAGGTAAGACAATTACCCAACCATGGATGGCTACCTGAAAAAGCCATAGAAATAGCTAGAAAGAGCAATAAAAGGCATACAAGGGAAAATAAATACACAAAAATCAATAGCCTTCTAATATATTAGCAATAAGCAGGAAATACAATTGGAAACAATCCCATTCCCTCACGGCAGCAAAAATAATTTTTATTTTAAATCCTGAAGGAATAAACTTAACTCAATGAAGAAAATTACAGAATTTTTACTGAAGAACATTAAGAAATCCCTTGGTTTAGTGTAGAAACATATTGTGTTCTAAAGGGTAAGATGCCTTATTATAAATAAGTTCTCTCTTAATTAATTTACTAGTTTAATGCAATTATATTATGAATCTCAGTAGGGCATTTTTTGGGAAACTTGACAAAGTGATTTTAAAATGCGTTTGGACACATACATAAGTGAAAAGAGCCAAGGGCAGAAGATGTAAGGAAGTTTACAAAATGAGCTTTTAACATGTTCAATCTCTGTGAGTGCCAGAGGTGTGATAAATCTGGAAGTGTGGACAAGATCAGGCCAGCCAAAGTCCCAGTATGAATGGGGGAGGGGCTTGTGAAGTCTCATCCTCACGTGAAGAGCTATTGATGGCTGCTGTTTATTTTCTTCAGGGATATAACCCCTGGGTGATGGCCCCTGCTCCAGCGGCTGGCCCATGGACATACCGGCAGCACTAAGTCAATTCAATGGGTCTATAAAAGAGCACATAAGCCGGGCGTGGTGGTGCACGCCTGTAGTCCCAGCACTTGGGAGGCAGAGGCAGGCGGATCTCTGCGAGTTCAAGGCCAGCCTGGTCTACATAATGAGTTCCAAGCCAGCTGGGGCTACAGGGAGACCTTGTCTCAAAAAAGCTGCCCCCCCCCAAAAAAAAGAGTACATAAAGCTGGGGGCTGGGTGTGGAAGGAGTTGGAGGGAATGGGAGGTAGATTTGACCAAAACACAGAATTCACAAATGATAAAAAAGAGATAGATCAATGGAACAGAACAGAGAGAGCTAACAATAGATGTGAATACAGCACACACACACACACACACACACACACACACACAGAGTAGAGGAACAAATGCAGTATACAGATATGGAACATGCTACATTTTTGATTGGTGTGAAGCTGAAATATTATTCAGTAGGGGCGAGGAGCCCCTACTTTAGGTAATATACTAATCAAAATCCCCAGTGGTTAACCTTGCCTTGCTCTCTTGATTTATAAACTGGCTTCCTCCAGCCCTGGGAGCTTAATGCAATTCCACCTTGTTCCCTCTACTGCAGTGACTTGTATTTCACTTTGTCTCTACAAGTAGACCATGAATGTTCAGGAGGTAGTCGTGATTCATAATGTCATCATCTGAAATACAGCAATCAATGAATTTTGTTGTGTGAACTGGCAAATGGTTCTTCATCTACTCTCTGCGGGCAGGTTGGCTTCACTGCAAAACCCCCAACCTCGTAAACCATGCTTCGCACATAACCTTCAGCAGATGCTAATGGAGAGAAAGAACTGCAATTCCATCAGTAGCTGGTTTTGTTTTCTCCAACCGATTGTGAGCTTGTTGGTGGTGGACAGCTCCTCACTCTCACTCTTTCATTTTTCATCTTTAATTTCATCATGGACAGGGGAGGTGCTGGGAAGAAAACATTCTAGTATCTGAGAAACAGTTGCTCATATTTATTTATTTATTTATTTATTATTCATTTAATGTGTATGAGTGTTTTGGCTGCATGCATGTAAGTACACCCATGGTGGGCAGTGCCAGTGGAGGCAAGAAGAAGGTTTTAGATCCATTGGAAGTGGTGTTAAGAGACAATTGTTAGCTGCCATGTGGGTGCTGGGAACCAAATCTAGGTCCTCTGCAAGAGTAGTCAGTGCTCTTAACCATTGAGCCATCTCTCCAGCCCTGTTTTCTCATTTTTAGAATCCTGCAAGGACATATTGAGCACCTATAAACAGTGTTCCCTAGCCCAATAGGAGGTCCAAATTTGGACAGCTTTCCTTCTATATAGTTTCTCTCTCTCTCTCTCTCTCTCTCTCTCTCTCTCTCTCTCTCTCTCTCTTCCTCCTCCTCCTCCTCCTCCTCCCTCTCCCCTCCCCTCATCTCTCCTCTCCCTTGTTTGATGTTTTTCTGATTTCAGACAACCATTAGTATCCTTGAGTCATTCTGTTGTTTTTCCTCATTGGGACCGCAAGAAAAAGACAAACAGACACACACCAGTGAAGTTCTTCATGCACTGATAATCTCTACCTAAAATGATCTCTCTGGAAATTGCTGTGATGGGTCTGAAAAGTTTTCCTCCCTGAAGTGGTGAAACACCGTTGATCAAAGCTTAACATCCATGCAGGAGGGGTGAGTGCAGACAAAATAAGACTGGAGTCCATTTTCTCCTCTTTCCTTAGCAGATGTTATTAGTCATTTAATCCCGTCTGACACACTCCCTCCCTCCCAGCTACCTCTTCACGTCAAGTAAAAAGACCTCTCTGGTGTTCTTTTCCTTGCCGAGGGTCCTGCAGTTTACACGCTTAATCAAATGACAGTGGCTGACATATGAGACCACAAAACCCCACAAGGCTGCATTTTGGAAAACCTGCTTCTGCACTGAATTAATCATAAGACCCGGAGCCCTCAGAATTCTGAGTTCACATGACCACCTTGTGGCAACCTGTACATCTCTGACCAATTCCGGGTAATGACAAGGAGACGATGACCCACCCCGGGACATTTCTTCTTTCTGAGCATCCTCACTCTTCTCAGCTGCACACTTAGAAGTTAAGCAGCATGCGTATATTACATTCTTTAATTGATTTCATTCTCACAGAGTAGCTTTAGGAAGCAGACTGTTCTTGAGACTGTTAGTGAAAGCCAACACAATTTTTGATCCATTATATAATGCATTCAAATGACTTTCTCTTTTTGAGGGATATGATCACCTTATTTATTTATTTATTGTAAATTTTTGTAAAGAATCTTTACACCCCTTCCTCATTGGCATCCTCCCATAGCGCTCCCCCCCCCCGCACTGTATTTCATGAATTCTGTTATCTGCGCTAAGGTCTTGAGCCAAGTTAGTGTCCCCAGACCTCCCTCAGTGCAAGTACTTTCTTTTTTTTTAATTTAAATTTATTCATTATCGGGGGAGGGGAAGACATGGTACATGCCACGACGTATGTGGAGATCAGAGGACGACTTTGTGTAATCAGTCCTTTCCATCCACCTTCATGTGGGTTCTGGGAGTTGAACTCAGGTGACCAGGCTTGTGTGGCAAGGGCCTTAACCCACTGAACTATTTCTTCTGCCTCATTCAAAGTATTTTCATTTCCTCTCACTTTTAGTTTAATGTTACTAGGTTTATTTTCAGCAGAATTAACTTTTTAACATAAGTGTAGCTTTAAAGTATTTCAATTCTACCGTGTTATGGACATCTTTTGGTAAATATTTTTTCCTTTTTTTAATTGAAGTTTTGCAAATTTCATGCAATGTATTTTGATTGCTCTTAGATTCCCTCCCCTATGTGCACTCCCCTTAGTACTCTTGCCCAATTTCATGTAATTTATATATATGGTGTGAAATTTGTGCCCCCCAAATGTTCTTTGGTGTATGTAGATCCATCCACTGGAACCTGGTTAATCTACTGCGTCACACCCTTAAAACAGACTGGCTCCCCACTTTCCAGCCGCCACTGGTTTCCAATAGTTCTTCAGGTCGGGTTGGGGTTTCTTGTCCACTTCCCCATGTCTATGCTGGGATTTTGTCTGATTTGAGCTTGCATGGGACTTACGCATGCCGTCAGCATTGCTATGAGTTCATGAGTAACTTCCCAGCTGACTGGAAAGCTCTGTTTCCTTGTGGCCATCCACCATCTCTGGCTCTTGCAATCTTTCTGTCACCTCTTCTTCCATGATCCCTGAACCTTGGAAGACAGAAGTTTGATATAGTTGTCCTATTCAGGAATAAGTACTCTGCTGGTAACTTTTACCTTCCTATCTGTAAATTCTATAAATGTTTGATAATTTTAATTTTAGGGAAATTTTAACTTAAACTTTTAAATTTACATATGCATGTGTATGTGGCTGTGAGTGTATACCACATGTGTGCATGTACCCACAGGAGCCCGAAAAGGGTGTCAGATCCGCTGGAGCTGGAGTTACAGGTGTTTGTGAGCTGCCTGATGTGGGTGTTGGAAACTGAACTCAGGTCCTGTGGAAGAGCAGCAAGTGCTAACTGCTGAAATATCTCTCCAGCCCCAAGGAAATTTTAACTTTATATTTTAAAATTGATCTTCATATCTCTGTATGACCTACTGATATGGAAAGTATTTCTGAAGTGATCTGTAGTAAATCAATACATGCCATCCATTTTCTCTGCATTATAGTTTTTTCTTCCCTCCTGGGACTTTCCTGTCTTTCTGCTTGCTTTCCTTCCCTTCATTCCTTCTTCTATGATTCTTTTCCTCCTCCTTTGTCTGTCTTCCACTCTTACCCTTCCTAATGAAGTGTCCTCCAGTGAACTCACCAAAAATCCCATTCCTCTAAGACAGTCTCTCCCCCTCCCAGCAGCCATCAAATTGCCAAAAGTTCCTTAGGTTGGGTTGGGATTTCTTACCCACTTCCCCATGTCTATGCTGGGATTTTTGTCTGGTTTGAGCTCACATAGGACTTGTGCATTCTGTCACCATTGCTGTGAGTTCATTTGAGTAAGTGACCACCTGCCTGGAAGACTCTTGTTTCCTTGTGGTCAAAACACAAAATTCATTAACATAATTATTTTAATTATAAGGTGTTACATATAAACCAAAGGAGTGAAGAAAATAATTTTACAAGAAAAATTTAGAAATGACCATATAAAAGTCATAGCTAAAAAACTCAAGTTTTGAAGAGTACCAACACTGATGGTGTTTCTGGGTTTAGTTCTGTCATCTGCCTCCACTAGACGTAGAATCATTTTAGGGAATCCTATGGCTTTTCCCTGTGTTTGTTTCATCAGCTGAAAAGCCAAGATAAGGGGTTGGCTCAGTGGGTACAGTGTTTGCATAAGCCTTGAGTTCTTTCTTCAATGACTACACAAAAACCAGGCATACTTCCCTGCCATCCTACCACTGGGGAAATGAAGACAGAAGGATTTCTGAGGCTTGCTGGCCAGCCAGTCTAGCTGAATCAGTGGACTCCAGATTCAAGGAGAGACTTTGAAAAAATAAGATGGAGAATGATTGAGGAAAACACCTGACATCTCTGGCCTCCACATGCAAACATACCACACACACACACACACACACACACACACACTATGCCTCCTAAGGTAACATTACTATCAAGCTTCCAATCATATTTGAGAATTATATAAAATAAATCATGTTTATTAAAGTTCTATACTGACTGGTTGGTATTAGCTATTTAAAATTCTTCATCACAATTTAAAACCAGGTAAAATTTTGTAGGCCTAAAATTTTTGAACAGTATTTTATTCTTCCAACAGCTCTTAGACAACAAGACTTTGACACTTAGTTTTAGGTGATGTCACTTTTACTTTCTGTTAATAATTCTACCAAATCTAATTTTTTTCTTCCAGTTAATTTTTTTTTCAGATTTCAGTGTCATCAAAAAGCTGTGATTCTTCAGTTAGCTTTTCTGCTACAACAGACTTTGCAGTGTGTGATTTAACAGCTGTCTGTTTCAGTTTGTGTTGTGTATCTCTACGATTTAGATGCATGATGAAAAGGAGAAAGACAAATGGTGTTTTACCATCTCTCACATTTGAAAACTCATTTAAAGACCAGGTGTGTAAACACGGCAAGGCAAAAGAGTTGTCTTGTCTTCAGCTCCCCATCTGCAAAGTAAGTGTAGAGGACCAACACAATGAGTTAGTGACTGACCTCGAAGGCCCTTGTCCTGTAATTTTCCTCAGAGGGACATGAACAAATGTCTATTTATCCCAGGAATGATACCATGGACAGAATAAAGAATTCTACCCAAGTCTTGCTTAGTGAATTGGTAAGTTTGTTGGGATTACTTACAGAAGCATGGGTGACTCATAAACAATTGCATTATCAAAAAGTCTATCCCTGCATGGGTGATGACTCAGGAAAACTGTGTCCTTGGAGCTCCTGTGAGAAGCTCAGCTGGTTGGAGTCTCCTCTTCCTAGTAATTTCTACTACTTGTGTTACCTTGAGGAGGGGCCTTGTGAATCTTGTACATTTTAGGAACTTCCTGAAACTTGAGAGTTTGTTTGCTTTCTGAGCCTTGTTAATTTTCATTTTAGTCTTACTAGGCCTCCCTTTAGGAGGAAATGTTTCAATGTGGAGGAAAAAGCTACAAAATGCACTTTCATCCCTAAGATTTCAAGTACTTATGGAAAGTCCCACATATACAGAGTGATGCTTCCGGGTCATGCAAGTGATGGTGGTGGAAAGAACAGGGGCTTTGGTCTAATAGCCTTGATTTTAGATCCCAGTTATACAGACCACATCCAAGCATCTCAACATTGGGGAATGTTCACCTCTAGACTAGAAGTGCTGTTCACCCTCAGAATTTTGAAGCTTGAGGGGTGTTCTGATTTAATTTACATTGCTGTGGTAAAATATGCCAACAAAAGCACCTTAAGGGAGGAAAGCATTTAGTTACAATTCCAGGTTACAGTCCATCATCGTGGGGAAATCACAGTAGCAGGAGCTTGAAGCCATTAGTCACATCACGACCCCAGTCAGGAGTAGAGAGAAATGAATGCTTGTATGTTTAGAGCTTTCTGATGCTCCAGTAGTTTTCTCTATTTTTATGTAGTCCAGGACCTCAAGCCCAGGAATGGTGCCACCCATTTTCAGGCTGGGTCTTCCCACATTAAGGTAATCAAGACAATTCCCCACAGATGTGCCCCCAGGCCAACTCAGTCAGGGAATTCCCTCATTGAAGCTCTCCTCTCAACTGATGCTGGGAGCTGTCAAGGTGACAATTAAAACTAACCATCACAAGGAGGATGACATACGCATGCTGTTCTCTCTGGAGGTAGACAATAGGTAGTCAACACCTGAGAAGTCCTGATGACTACTGTACTTGCTCTACCTAATAGGTCCTTCTACGACGATCAAAATGTGATCAACTGACAGTGTCCAGAGTAGTTCCCGTCAGCCACATGAAGCTGCTAAGCACTTGAAAGGTGGCCAGTATAAGCAAAGAACTGAACTTTCAGTTTAATTTAAGAATAAACATACGATTTGACTTCAGCATTCCAAATCTCTCTCTAAAATATGCATAAAGGGCTGAAAAGATGGCTCAGCAGTAGAGTGCTTTCTGTTCTTCCAGAGGACTTGAGTTTGGTTCTCAGCACCCACATCAGGCAGCTTAAAACTGCCTGTATCTCCAGCTCCAAGGGGCCAAAGGCCTTCTTCTGGCCTCTGTGGACACTCATATGCATGTGTCACACACACACACACACACACACACACACAAACAAAAAATAAAGAG
>NW_008335297.1:6207828-6219015 GCF_000622305.1 Nannospalax galili | reverse complement strand
TACATTATATGAAACTCACAAAAACTGAATAAAGTTTCCAAAGAAATTAACAAAGTAAAAATACTTGTGTAAATATTCCCAGATATATTCATGGTGAACTCAGTAAAACCTTCTGAAATGAGTCAAAAATACTATTAGACACCAACATTTTGGGACTCAAATGATTTTATGAAATGCTTACAGTTCCACTTCTCGGTTTTTCGTAAGTTGCAATATTTTGTGGTCTGCTTGTAAGACCTGATACAGCAACCGTGGATGGGGAAATGAACTGAGCGCACACTGCAAGGTATGGGAGTAGAAATAATATTTGCCTATGTTTGCAGTTCTTAGATTTACATCTTTCTCTCATCACAGATATAAGTCCCTTCCTCACTCTTGCTCTCAAGTACTGAGCATTGATTAATTGACTGATTGGCTGACTGAGTCAGTCATTCAATTAAAGTCCACTTTCCCTCAGGCCTAGCATCTGGTCTTTGGAGATAAACAGCAACAACAACAAAAACAACTACAAAGGCAGAGCCTCCATCATTAAACTCCCAGTCTACTGGGGTTCTTGGCTTTTCACAAATGCCTGTGATGCCCTATTTATGTACATATTCTAATCTATGACTGGATATCAAATCACTGTAAACCCTTGTGGATTAAATTCATAGTTTACTATATCATAGTTTCTGTGAACTGGTAATTTGAAACAGTTGGACTGAGCAGGATGGTTTGGGGTCTGTCATGATGTTGCAGTCCGATAGTAAGTGGCATGAGGACCATTCTGAAGACTTTTTTACTTGTATATCCAGCAGTTGATGCTGGTAGGACTCCAATGGGTGAGGGCTCCACATGACCAGGATTCCTTGGTCATCTCCTTCTGTCTCTAGAGATTTTTCCACATGACAGAATCAGGGAAAATGGGATCCTTAATTGATATTGATCTCCAAATGCAGAGAGAGAGAGAGAGAGAGAGAGAGAGAGAGAGAGAGAGAGACCATATGTTAGTCACTTTCTGTCACTGTGACAAATGTCTGAGAAGAGCAATTTACAGGTAGGAATTATTTGTTTTACATGAAGGAATTGTTTGTTTTATATGGAGGAATTATTTGCTTTACATGGAGGAATTGTTTGTTTGACTTGGAAGGCTATTTTTTTTTACATGGAGGAATTATATTTTTGTAGGAAGGAGTTATTCGTTTTGACTCACAGTTTCAGAGGTTTCATCCTGTCATGGTCAGATCAGCCTAACAGTTTCTGGCTTATAATGAGGAAGAATATCATAATCTCTAAGGGAGAACTGGATTTGATCTGGGCAATCACAATGGATTGTTCTCCAAATGAGATAGCTTTTAGCTAATAGGGCCAGTGTATGTTTTGTATTCAAAAGTGTTTATTGAATGGATGGGTGGATGGTCAGAATCACCTTATTTCCGTGACCACAGAGCATCAATATGGGTCAAAAAAAGCTTCCAAAATTCTTCATGCTAAATCTTGAATGGGTGTAATTTGAACGGCATTCAGTGGGCCAGGGTGAAGATGAAAGTAGAGAAGAACTGAGCATGGCCTTGTTCTCCATAGCTCTGAGACTTGCAGGGAACCCTGCCAGGTTGGGAATTCCCATCACTTCTGGTATCCTGAAGTAGAGCCCAACCATGAAAGGGAGGCATCCATGGACCCACCTAGCTCAGGTATTTAGAAGCTTTGAATATCGTCACGCCACTCAGAACTGTTAAGGAACTCTTGTCCCATTGTCATTTCAGAGCAGCAGCCGGAGGTAGGATGGAACAGAAGACCTCTAGAAAGATAGTTGCTGTGGACTTTACAGCAGGACATCAGGTCCTATTTGAACACTTATTGTACACCCAACACTGTGTTGAGCATCTCATGTGTACTAACATTTAATAGTCACACTGACCCCGCAGATAAGCTACTTCTACTACTCTTTATAAATGAGTCAGACTCAGAATTAGGAAGTAACTTCCCAAGACCACACAGCCGTCCAGTGTAGAACTGGGCATTGAAAGCAGAGGCTTGTGGCTAGCTATGTGTCATTGCCATTTTAGCCTCATTCTCATATCTAATATGATGGTAATAAAATTCTCTTAACTAATTGAGTTGCTAGTAGATCAAGCAGAACAAGTCATACAAAGCCCTTTGCAATAGTTTTTGACACACAGTAGGTCCACAGGTGGCTGCTGGTGTGATCACCCCTCTGAGGGCTTTCATGGTTTTGAAAGTAGGCACTACTTATGATTATGTATGTGAAGGTCAGAAAGCACAGTTCCTAGGACAAAGTCAAGCTTCTACCTCCCAGTCCCTAGAGTAGCATCTTTGGAGCTTAGAAAACCAAGAAAGGGTTGACTGACTTATAGGAATAACCCCAAAATCAGATTTAAAAACTTGAGGCATGTTATGCCGCCACTCACTTCTGTCCTGGTCCCTGTATATTTGCTGAGCAGAGAAAGCATTTTTATAAAGATAAGAGAGGAGAGTATTTGATATCTCAGTATCCACGCTGGTATGTTCTCATGGATTTATAAATACACCATTATGGTAAGCAGTGGTTTATCACAATGCCTAGGTATGACCAAGTCACTGGCTTATCAGATGATGCCTTTTGCATGAATGACATTTTCTATTTCCACTATAGAAATGGCATACCTGCACTTCAAGCATTTGTATAACTTGAGAAGATTATTAAACTATACATTTTAAAATGTCTCATCATTGACTGAACTGAAGACAGAGGAGTGGGAGGCTGATGGGTGTTGATGTGTGGTGTTTCATCCAAGTCCAAGATGTTCTCTGTGAGCTCTAAGACCCTTGGTAGCTGTATTACATGACCTAGTGTAAATGATGCAAATATGCTTTGGAAACCTGAATGTCTGGTTCAGTCTTAGATTACCCAACATTCTAATTGCAAAAAATTATGCAGCTAACTTTGAACCTCGTATTCATCATTGGGAGATAGAGAATAAGAACATCAGCTTAATAAGTTTTCTTGTGGGTCCTGCTGAGATAACACAAGCAAAATGCAATAGACAAGAAGACATTCAATTAATTAATGTCTATAAACCTCAATTCTCTTTCCTTTCATTCATCTCTCCCAAGTTTCTCATCTTAAAAATGGGGCAGTTGAATTCACTGGTTTCCAAATTTCCTTTCAGCCCAAAATAATTCTGGTGAATGTCTGGGGCATATAGATGAGCCGTGTAGACGTGAAACCCAGACAGGTGGGTAGATGGGCGTGTGCAGGTGTGAAACTGAGAGGCAGCGGCAAAATCAGAGTGCAAGCTTCTAAGTAGGAATAGGATCAAAGATAGACTAAGATAGACTGTTCTTTTATAAGAACTAATGAGTTCCTCCCTGAGGAACTTCAGGGGTAGAGAAATTACAGGTTGATTCAGAATTACAGGCTGAATAAAGGTCTGCACCTAGAGAGATTCTACACAGGCACTGAACAGACACAGGCACTGAACATGGGCAGCACCTCGGGAAAAGTCTGCATCCTTCATCTACAGAATGCTTAAAATGAAGACTTGGTAATACAGAGATGATGATGAAGATGTCTACATCCTTTATCCACAGTGCTGGAAACAGAGACTCCTTAACACTGGGATTGTGACAGTGCAAATGCACACCAGAGCAGTGAGGTTTTCTATGTGCATGTGATGTGGCCCTATTCTAGTCCTGCTATATATTAACTATTCCTGAAATTAACCTATAAATGCCAGAACTAGTGTTATATGATGTAGAGGAAACAAAGTGGCCCAAGATTATAGAGCTAATAAAAGACAGGGTGGAGATTTGAATCTTTTGGCTCCAGGGACCCTGCTCTTAATATCTGCACAGGAAAAGATCTGTTTCTCTATTAGAACCATGATCAAAATAAGTGTTGTTGGTTGTTCAGAAATATTCTGTATCACCCAGAGAAAATGTTGCTGACCATATAGAGATCCACACTCTTGGAGGCCTTCATGTTATCAGACCATGGTCCTTCCATCCAACAAGGCCTATCAGACCAACAAAAGGAAAATCTTCAAAACCCACCTTGTCCCTGGCTACAGTCTTAGGAGGAGAGCATTATTCATGGGAATCTTGTTAATGGTAGTAATAGGACAGAGTCATCTCTAAGGAAATCTAAGGTAAAGATTTGTTCCTCATCAATCCAGTTTCCAAAGAGAAGATCATTACTTTGAGGTCACTTCTGAACCCTAATCCTACTCCCCATAAATTTCCAAATTCTCATCAGTGATTAAAACCTAGGAGATGATTGAGTTTGCATGGGTCTTGTGCATGCTGTCACTGTTGCTCTAAGTTCATATGAGCATATTCCCAGAGGTCTGGAAGACTCTGTTTCCTTATGATTATGCACCAACCCTGGCTCTGACAATCTTCCCACCCCTCTTCCCCAGTGGTCCCTGAGCCATGGGTGGGTGATGTTCAACATAAGAATCCTATCCAGGACCATGTACTCTGCAGTCTCTTATTCTCTACGCTTTTGGGAATGACTCTAGATAGGCTGACTGGACTCCAGTGGATGAACTTGCACTGAGGGACATTTGGGTATACAAACTTGACTCAATAGGCCTTAGCATATGTGACAGAATGTATGAAATCCAATGCGGGGGGTGGGCTATGAAGGTACGGATGGGGGAGGGAGGTCTATATATGATTAAAATGTATTCTATGAAATGTACAAAAATCCAGTAAAATATACATTAAGAAAAAACCTAGGGGATGATATTTATTCAAGTTGTATGCCTTTTCTGATAAAGATTTGACAGAATTGCAGGGAAAATTCTATTTTATGGATTACTTGTTTTTTTTCACTGCTGTGATGGAACCCAGGGCTAGTGCATGCTAAGAAAAGGCATGACTACTGACTACATCCCCAGCTCAGAGAATTAAACTTTAAAAAGTAAAACTAACTGGAGTCCTAAGATGTAGCCTTGAGTCTTGGTTCCATTTATTTTGGTCCCATGAGCTACTTAGCCCACAAGGAGTGGATCATGAATCCCATGATAATATATAGGATTCATGTGTAGAGTTAGGCAGTCTGCTCACGGGTGAGATCTGGATGGAGAAGCAAAGTGGGTCGTTCTGAGCTTCTCCATCATCCCCAGATTCCAACAGAGCCTTGGTTTAGCTGAAGACTTTATTTGAAGAATGTGGTCCAATTCCTTAAAACGGATTGAAAAGCAGTGATAGATGTCGGCATATATTGTGAATGCTCAAGCAGAGCTTCTTAAATTTTAATACTCGTACTAGTCACCTGGGGATTTGTTAAAATGTACATTCTGTCTCAGCAAGTATATTAGCTTCCTGCTGTTGCCACAACACATAATCAAGAAATGATCTCTTAAAACAACAGAAATTTATTATCCCATAATTCTTTTGGCTAGAATTCTAGAAGTAAGGTGTCAGCAGATTTGGCTGGGTTAATTAAGCTGATTACATATGCAAAGACCCTTACTCCAAATATGAGCACCTTCTGAGGAGTATTAGTTACTTTTTGTTGCTGTAATAAAATACTATGACTAAGGCAACTTATAGAAGGACAATTCATTGGACTTACAGTTCTAACCAGAGGGATAAGAGTCCATCATGGCGGGAAGGCATGGCAACAGGAGGTGACTGGAGCAGAAAGCTGAGCACTCATTTCTTTGAACAGGCACAGGAAGTAGAGAGAACTGAAGTGGGAATTGGCTAAAAACCCTTGAAACCCACCCCCAGGGATGTGCTTCCTCCAGCAAGGCCACACCTCCTAGAGATTCCATAACTTTCTCAAAACACCACCAACAACTGACAAAAAGTTCTAATACTTAGAACTTATGGGGGCATTGTCATTCAAGCCACCACATGAGGTGACCATATAGCTTATTGGAGGGATGATATAATTTTCCCAATGTGCTGGGCTGGAATGGGGTCTGAGCCACTGCAATGAAATAAGCTCTGAGTTTTACTCAACAGATCACATATTCAGAAACAAGACTGTAAAAGGTGCATGCATTGATCATTTGAAACACTTTAGATAGCCTATTGTAATGATAAGTTTTGATTCTTGATTTGATTGGATTAAGAAATGGTTTTGGGGTGACTAATAAATTTCTGATTGGATTCGAGCCTTGTTCCATGGGAGGGAATTTCATACCTGGAACTGCAGTTTGGTCAAAAGCTTATGATGGGGAGGTCATGGGCCCTAGGGTAGAACCCAATAGTATTATTTTGCTAAATAGCCATGCTGTCAGATTGCTTTTTTTATTGAATTTTTGTGAGTTTTAAAAATTAATAACCACATACTTAGAAGAAGCATTTCATTACAACAGCATTGACATATTCAATAACAATTTTCTGAGCTAAGATGCATTTCTTTCAAAATTGGCTGTCATTTTTAGGTTTACAGTTGAATTATTACAGTTATACAATATTGTACTCAGTATAAACCCTATAAGACATAAAATTAGATGAGGTTTTAACCTTTTAAAAATATCTCCGTTTCATTAATAAAATAAACAGTTTCATATAGAAAAATTCATTTTAATGCAATTGACATTAAGGATGTCTGCACATACGTTTCTAATCTCTATATATCTGATTATGACTAGTCACAGTCAGTTACTTTCTGAGCTCCTTGGCATCTGAGCATGAATATAAAGTCGTCAGGTAGATTTCAATGGTAATGTTTTTCACATTTACTAATTATTAAGGAGCAAATTTTTATGCAGATTGTTTTATTAAATATTCATGTTTGTACCCACAGACCTGAGGTCAGCGAAGCTTCTTTTTGCAGTGGGCAGAAGTCAATGGAGAGATGCATAATTGGTCAAAGTGCTGAGAATAAGAGACTGGGCGCCCAGTCCTAAATGGCCAAATGAGATATATGATATATATATATCCATATATATCATGTATATAGCTCCATATATATATATTATATGTGTGTGTGTGTGTGTGTGTGAGAGAGAGAGAGACAGAGAGACCCCTGTCCCTCAAAGCTCAAGGAGCATATCAGAAGAGGACACAGAAAGAATGTTAAGAGCTGACAGATGGGGAAGAGAACTGTGAGTGCTGTCCTCTCGACTTGTCATGGCCATTACATTCACGAATTCACAGCAGCTGTGGTTACTTTCACAAGACCTGCACAAGGTCAAGCCAAACTCCCAGCATAGATAGGTAGACGATTCCCAGGCCTCACCCCTGCTGAGGAGTAGATACTTGCTGTGGGTGGGAGAATCACTCTTTTTTTCCTGAGGATGAGGGCACTTGTACGTTTCACATGCTCTAGCGGATGGCTCCACATCCATGCACATATGGACAACACTAACTTACTGGGTTATTTTTTTTTAAAGCCATGAATTGGGAAAAAAGCACTTTGAGGGATATGGGAGGTTAAAAAAAAAAAAAGAAAGGTTTAAGAGGGGTCTGGGGAGATGTCTCAGTTGGTAAAGTGCCAAGCATGAAGACAAGTGTTTGGATCCCCAGCAACCACCTAAAAATGTTGGTTCTGTTGGTGATTGTTTATAACCCTTACACTGGGAAGGGATCTGGGAGGAGACAGGCAGATTGCTAGAGCTCATTGACCAGCCAGCTTAGCCCAATGATGAGCTACAGATTCAGTGACAGGTCCTGTCTCAAAAAAATAAAGTGGGAACTAGAGAGGTGGTTTGGCAATTAAGAGCATGTCTGTCCTTGCAGAGGACCAGTATTCTGTTCCCAGCACCCACATTGGCCAACAAATGTGACTCTAGTTCCAGGGTGTTCAATGCCCTCTTACGGACTCCATGGGCATTGTACAACATGAGGGCACTTACATACATGCAGGAAAAACTCTCATACACAAAAAATAATAAATAAAATATTTTTAAAAATAAAAGTAAAAAAAAAATAAAGTGGAGATTGATAGAGGAAGAAACCTGATGTTAACCCTCGCCTCATATGCACATAGGCACTCCTGCGTGTCCTGCTACATGCACACATGCATACACTTGCACACTCACACACATACATATAACACACACACACACACACAAAGAGCCTGGGAGGCTAGTGAAGAACACCTCTGGATGTATGTAATTGCATTTTCAGAAATAGCTAGATCTTAAAGGCTCTGAACTTATGAATGGATGAATCCCTTTAGGAAGTTGTGATATGATGACATTATTGAGAAGTGGTGGGAGTAGGAGGTAGGGCCTACTTTGAGGGAGTAACCTCTGGGGTGATAATGTTGGGGCCTATATTTTGCTCTGGCCCTCCCCACTCCCCCTGCCCACTCCTTCCTGACTGCTGTGGTATGAACTGCTCAGCTCCATCATACCTTTCAGCCACAGTGGTCTGATGCCTCTGGAACTGTGAGCCAAAATAAATAACTCTTCCCTTTAAGTTGTCATGCTATTTCTTCATGTCTTAGTTATTTGTCTATTGCAGGCACAGGAAGCAGAGAGTAACTGGAGATCTGGCAAGGCTTAAGAACTCTATAAGCCCACTTCCCCCAATGACTTGCTTCCTCCAGCATGGCCACACCTTCTAAGATCTCCATAGCACCACCAACTGGGGACAAAATGCTGAAATACTTGGAGCCTATGGGGGACAATCTCATTCAAACCACCATATCTCACAATGGTACAAAATATACAAAAGTAACAGTTATGCTGATATGTAATACAACACTGATGCATGTCCAGACCTACTTTAGGTCACACGCTTATTAGCACAAACTCCTCAACTTAAAAAAAAAAGTTTCTGTGTGTGTCTATGTGAATGTATAAGCTTGTGTGTGTGACAGGTGTATATGCCTGTTCCGGAAAAGGATGTCGTGTTCCATCATTCTCTGCGTGTTTCTCTGAGGTAGGAACTTTTATTGAACCTGGAGCTCATGTCTAGCTAGACTGGAGGCCAGAAAGCCCCAGTGATCCTCCTGTGTCTACCTTGCTCAGAGCTGGGGTTACAAGAGTTTTCTTGGAATGCCTGGTGGCCTGATATATGGTTTCCGGCATTCTAACTCCTGTTTGGTTGTGGAGAAAATGTCTTAATCACTGAGTCAGGCCCATCCCAAACTTTCTGAGAGTGCAACATGACTGTATGTGGGAACAGTTACCACATGTACTGGGCAGTAGTTTCTCAGATCTCTGACTCCCTGACAAGACATTTGGCTTCAGATCAAGGAGATCACAACTAGAACATTCAAAGATAATATCATTTCTGTGCTGTTGTCTTTCATTCTTGAGGCTTACAGAGGTCTCCACACCTCTCAGAATAATGTGCACTCACATTACCAGTGCTTCTATCGAAAGAGATATTTACAAATATCAAAGGGGGAAATCAGAGTGAGTATCCAGCTATCACTAGACTCAAGTTCACTACCTGAGTTCAAATCTCATAGCTACTATTTGTCAGCTGTGCAAACTTGGGTCAGTTTACTGCCTTTCCTGTTTCAGTTTTCTTATCTGGGGAATCTGGGGGAAAAACAGGATTTCTTTCATAGAATCATTTCAAATATTTAAGAGCACATACATAGAAAACCTTTTGAATGTTTCCTAGTACATAATATACCCTCAAAACCATAGCTGCTGTTACTCCTTTATTTACTATCATTATGTACCACACTCATGATTCTGATTTGTTACCATCTTATCTGGGTACTTTTTAATAGAGAGTTTCGTCCAGGGACCATGATAACAAAATCCATTTCCCTGTACCTTTTAATATTTCACTTCATTTCATTTTTATCTGTTGATTTAATTTATATCCTCGCTCATACTCAGACAGTATGAGAAAGGAGTTCTATAAGCCTTAACACTATTTAGGATCTTCTCCTGATTGTCTTCTGACCTGATTCCTTGGCATGCATGAAGCATTAACAGACATTTCATCTCAAGAAGTACTACAAAGAGATTGTAATGGCTCCAGATCCTCAGGTTGACAGTGAGAAATGGAAGAACTATGACCTCTGATCTCCAGGGGCCAGTATGGAACAGAATGTCATGACAGATCTTCCCTGGGATTCTATCTTTAAAGAAATGTGCTCTAAGTAACAAGAAAGGAGAGACGACGTTGTAGGATATACCCAGGAAACATCCCTATGTCCTAGCCCATCTGTCCTTCCCTCCCCAGGAAAGGCTATATTCAAATGGGAAAATAAAGCAATAGTCTGTCCACTAAGTTCTAAATATTTTTAAATGATTTTTGTATTTACTCTTTGAGAATTTCTTTTTTTAAAATAAAATGTCAGGTTTTATTAGTAAATAGCTTTTAACTTGAACTGTTCAGCGTAATTGTTTAATGAGCTTTGTCAAGTACAGGACCTGGACTTACTGAGTAAGAGTCTCTCGGGGAGGGCTGGGTCATTTGTCAGAGTGCAATTACCTTGGTCAAATAATCAAATAGCACCAGGAGGGTTATAATGGGCAGGAGCCTGCTCTCCATCCTGCTTCGCCCCACCCTGGCCTGCCTCCCAAGAGCAACCAGGCCATTAAGAGTGGTGGTGCTGGTCTTGCAGGTGTAATCTCAGCACTTGAGAGACTAAGGCAGGAGGACTGCCAGGAGTTAGAGACCAGCCTAGGCTGCATAATGAGGCTCTGTCTGAAAAAAGTGAAAATAGAAAACCCAAATGAAAAAAGTTCCTGGGGTTCATACTTCTGGTGATTACTCCAAACGTTAACTTTACAGTATATTACTCAATTCTTTCTGTATTTATTAAGACAGTGAAGTATCCCTTCCCTTTCTCCTTGTCTCTCATTTCCTGTACACCCTGCTTTTACCTATATAGATATATGTATCTGCTTTGGGGATCCTAAACATCTTTTATTTAATTAGTTTTTTTTTTCTTTTTTTGAGGCAGGGCTGTAGATGTGGCCAGTCTAGAACTCTCAATATTAGACCAGGCTGGCCTCAGACTCACAGAGATCTACCTGCCTCTGCCTCCTAAGTGCTGGGATTAAAGGTGGGTGCCATCACATCAGGAAATCATAATCTTTAATCCTCATTCTCTGTTGTAGTTTTAATCCATGTCAGGTGAAAATACGAGCTCCTCCAGCTTTTCTACTACCTCTTCTGCCCTTCCTTCACTGTCTCCTAACTTCCATTACTGTCTTTTTTTTCTTGTTTACTGTTTTTTTTTTTAACTTTTACAAAAACGTTATTGAGAATTTCATACATGCATATAAGATGTTTTGATCAAATCCATGCCCACTCCCTCCCCCC
>NW_008335297.1:6207273-6207702 GCF_000622305.1 Nannospalax galili | reverse complement strand
ACTTTATTGAAAATTTCATACATGCATATAAGGTGTTTTGATCAAATCCATGCCCACTCCCTCCCCTCCAACACTCCCCCCTCTGAAGAGGTAATCCTAAAATCTTTTAAGGGTTAGAGACAAGCTCCCAAATACTTTTGACGTTTTGGGCCTTTGGAACAGAGTATGTTGTTAACAGGACCGAGGACATTTTGACTTTTACCCAAGAAACTTGCTGCTTTTCTTTGGGGTCTCTTTTTTTAAATCATTTTTTAAATTTTTAATAACTCATGATTAGAAGAAGCATTTCATTATAGCATTAACATATTCAGTAACACACTCCAGAGCAAGAGTCCATCTCTTTCATAAGTGGCTGTAAGTTTCTAGGTTCACAGTTGAATTAGTACAGTTATACAATATTGAACTCAGTATAAGCCCTGTAAGACATTA
>NW_008335297.1:6204218-6206180 GCF_000622305.1 Nannospalax galili | reverse complement strand
TTTTACCAGTTCTGCCTATGTGAAGATAAGTCAAAGGTTCTGCTCAACCATGATTGGCTTCACTTGGATGCATGGAGGAAATGATTCCTCTGTGTTGACCCTCCTCTTTGTAGACTGGACACTGGTTCAAGTCCATCTGGTGGGGTCTCCTCGGCCTCCTTGGTAAAGAGGACAGGTGACCCACCACAACTACAGGGGTCTTTTTACCCTAACTGCCTAGCCAATTCCTACCTCCTATTCTTATCATACCATCCTCTGAAGAGGTTACCCAAATTGCCAATAGGGAATAGGGACACAGACCGCTCTGGCTTCTTCCGTGCTGAACAGGGACGCAGGGTGAGGTAATAGGAGCACCCCTTCAGTGGGTTTATCTAAAAGACTCCCAAATTGCATAACTCTTATCTCTAAGGGGAAAAGAAAGTCCTTGAATCCTGAATAGGAGACGTGAAGGAGAAGTAAAGGCAAGAATAATTAGCATTACTGGATTGACTCAGCAAACTAACCTAAGTCACTCCATTTTGTTCAGAAATATTTTAACAGTAACTTTTCCCACACCCAAAGGAAAGGGGGGCAACCTTGGGTCTTGAGAAAACATCCTAACTGCAAACCCATGGAATGTGCTAATCTCAGACATTTTACATCTGGCTAACTGCTTGTTTTCGCTTCTGTAACCCGCTTGCTATTTTAGGTCACCTTGACACAAAACATAAGACCACCTACCCTGTTATTGTTTGACCACCTGGTAACTGCTGATTTTAGCTTTCTTACTATACTTGCTATGGCTAGGAAGTTAACTAATTTTAAAATTACAAAGTTGATTGCCAAGTTATATGACTGTATCACTTGTCTGTATAAAGATTGGTTGTTGATTAATAGATTCAAAGTTCTGCTATGTGGTACAAACTTGATCGGTTCACAAATGTCCTGTTTGAATATTTCTGTAATCTTATAAAAACTCTGTCCCGACAATGATCAGGGCTGCTCTACTCCCGAGATAGACAGCCTGGCTGGTCAAAATAAGAAACATTTACCTCGCTGCTTTTACTTAAGAGGTGTTGGTGATCTTTCGAACTCCAGCATACAACAATTACAAATTCTAGACAGGAAACTAGAAAAAAGTCAGAACAGGGCAATTTTCAAATGTTCATAGGCAAGTCCTTTGGAATTTCTTGACAAGGGCTTCCAAAAGCATCCCTCTATTGGGTTCTTCATTTTTCTTTTGTCTTCCAAGGCTGAACTCTAGGGTGATAGATTCAAGATTTTATTTCAGGTATTTTCATAGCGAGATAACTGCGGGGTTGCTGAGGTGTATGTGTGACCTGAGGCTTTGCACACTGGGTAGCCTTTACTCAGCATGGATCATGCCTTCTCTTCCTAGCCTTCCCCAGATTGTATACTTTAACCCTCCCCAAATCTAAGAGGCCATGTGTGATTAGGGTCAAATTACATACAGTTGGCTGAGAAGAGTAGCTGGATACTCCATTAAGGGTCCAGTGACACTGCTTGGCCCTCTTTAATGAATGAGCACAACCATTAACAAGCCCAATTGTGATGATGTTTAGCAATCAGGCTCAGCTGAAGTCGTGGTGATGGTAGTTATTAAACGCAGAAGGGACTGCTGTGTAGCATCATCTTATTAAAAGGACCTGGAATTTAAAAGGATTTGGTGCTAGAAGCCACATATGAGGGAGAACATAGTTTGCTTGGCCCTCTTTAATGAATGAGCACAACCATTAACAAGCCCAATTGTGATGATGTTTAGCAATCAGGCTCAGCTGAAGTCGTGGTGATGGTAGTTATTAAACGCAGAAGGGACTGCTGTGTAGCATCATCTTATTAAAAGGACCTGGAATTTAAAAGGATTTGGTGCTAGAAGCCACATATGAGGGAGAACATAGTTGTTTGTTTTTTCTGAGTCTGTGTTACTTCACTTAGTATAACAGTTTCTAGATCCATCCATTT
>NW_008335297.1:6183489-6203972 GCF_000622305.1 Nannospalax galili | reverse complement strand
TGGGTATATGCCAAGGAGTGGTATAACCGGGTCATATGGTAGGTTCATTTGTAGTTTTTTAAGAGTTCTCCACATTGTTTTCCATAGAGTCAACATGAGTTTGCAATCCCACCAGCACTGAATGAGCATCCCCCTTTCTCCACATCCTCACCAGCATTTGGTATCATTTGTTCTCTTGATCCTAGCCAGTCTGATTGGAGTAAGATGATACCTTAGGGTGGTTTTTATTTGCATTTCCCTAATTACTAACAATTTTGAACACTTTTTGAGTTGTTTCTTAGCCATCTTTATTTCTTCCTTTGAGAACTCTCTGTTTAGATCTTTAGCCCATCTTTTAAATGGGTCATTTGGTTTCTCAATTCTTTGCTTTTTTGAGTTCTTTATATATTCTGGATGTTAAACCTCTGTCAGATGTATCGCTGGTGAAGATTTTTTTCCCATTCTGTGGGTTTTCTCTTCACCTTTTTGATTGTTTCTTTTGCTATACAGAAGCTTTTTAGTTTAATGAAGTCCCACTTGTTGATTGCTGACCTTAATTCCTGAGTAATTTCTGTCTAATTTAGAAAACCCTTTCCTACACCTATATCTTGTAAGTTATGTCAATATTTTCTTCTAATAGTTTCAGGATTTCCAGTTTCACATTGAGGTCTTTGATCTATTTGGAGTTGACTTTTGTGCAAGGTGAAAGATAAGGATCTAATTTTATTCTTCTACAGGTGGAGATCCAGTTTTGCCAGCATCATTTGTTGAAGATGCTGTCTTTCCTCCATTATGTGTTCTTGGCACCTTTGTCAAATATCAGGTGGCTGAAATTGAGTGTACTCAGGTTTGGATCTTCAATGATGTTCCACTGATTTATGTGTCTTTTTGTGCCAGTGCCATGCTGTTTTTATGACTATAGCTCTGTAGTATACTTTGAGATCTGGTATAGTAATCCCCCAGCCTTGCTCTTTGTGCTCAGGTTGGCTATCCCAGGTCTTTTGTGCTGCCATATGAATTTAAGGATGCATTTTTCTAATTATGTGAAGTATGTCATGGGGATTTTGATTGGGATTGCGTTGCTTTTGGTAGGATGGTCATTTTCACAATATTAATTCTTCCAATCCATGAACATGGGAAGTCCTTCCATCTCCTAATGTCTTCCTCAATTTCTTTCTTTAATGATTTAAAAATTTCATTGTAGAGCTCTTTGGTGTCTTTGATGTGTTTTATTCCATTTTTTTTTTTTTGCAGCAGTTGTAAATGGGAGCATTTCCCTGTGTTCTCTCTCCAATTGTTTGTTATTGGTATATAGAAAGGCTACCGATTTTTGTAGATTGATTTTTATAACCTGCCACTATACTGAAAGTGTTGATCAGTTCTAGTTTTCTGGTGGAACTTTTGGGATCTCTTAGGTACTCTTTGAGGATTTCATGTAGGTATATAATGTGTTTTGATCATATTCACCTCTCATTCCCCACCCTTTTCTCCTTCCCTCTCCTAGAAGCCTTCTTCTCATTTGTGACAAGTTGCCATTATAAGAGTCATCACATAGAGCTTTTTTCAAGTGATAAAATACTACTTTATACCAGGCGTGGTGGTGCATGCCTTTAATCTCAGCGCTAGGGAGGCAGAGGCAGGTGGATCTCTGTGAGTTAAAGGCCAGCCTGGTCTACATAGTGAGTTCAGGCCAGCTGGGGCTAAAGGGAGACCCTGTCTCAAAAAGACAAAAAACAAAACAAAATAAAACAACTTACCAGTGTTTACATCACTAAAGAAAAATGACCCCACCATACCCAGCAGCTATTGGCTGCCAAGAGCATCTCAGGGAAGGGTGGGACTCATGTGCTAAAGTCTACATATTTCTAAATGAGAATATCATTTTTCCATAATAATAAAATGATTTCTGGTCACAAATTGTCTTGCAGGCACAGTGATAGGGCATCTTTTATAAAATTTACATTTAATTCTCCTATTCTGTGAATTCAATGCCATTGTTCTTATTTCACACTAAGATCAACAAATTTTCAAGATGGCACATAAATCTCCCATGGTTCCAGATTTACAGCTCATTCTATATTTTAGCTTTTTCATCCACCCTCCACCCCCCAGAGCCATTTAACAAAAACCCTGGTGCTAGGCAGAGGATACATTCCTTCAAATTTTTGGTTAGGGTGTTCCAAGAGACCTCCTAAAAATATAGGATGCTGTCATTCTCTTGGTTGCCTGCCAAACATGCCAAAACATGAAGATAAATCCCCATTTCTGAAGGCACCATACACTTCAGTCACGAAAACTTGGAGAAGTCAAGCTGGTATGGACCTGGAGTCCTCCTCCCTTAGCTCTCATAGTTTCAGAAAGCGCTATCTAAGCTGCCAAGGGAGAAAAGTTATCAACAGTCTTACTCAGATGTAAAGCTTGCAAACTGCAGTAACTTTATCCCCAATGGTGCAATAATGGTACTTATATCTTGTAGTAACCAATAGCTGTTTATTTGGACCTAGGACCCATTTAGTAGGAGGGAATTCATGTCTGGTACTGTACACCTAACCAAGAACCTGTGTCTGGAGAGGTTATAGACCCTGGAGGAGAACCTGCAACTACCATTCTGGTAAATTAATACAATTTCCATCTGCCTTCTATATACATAGTCCCACAGATAAGTGCAACTCTCACCCCTTATCAAAGAAGCTTCTTCTTCAGAAGAGGCAGGCTATTATAAGAATCTACAACTAGTCAAAATGCAGAGAGTATGTGGCTATGGAGTGCCCAGCTCCAAATGGGACATCTCTAACACCAAGGGAACATTGCAGAAGAGGGGGCAGACAGATTGTGAAGCCTGAAGACAGGGGTGACTGCTACAAGATTGTCCCTTCTGGGCAGGACAGGGATGTTGCACCCATGAACTCTCAACAATATGGTTACCGGCACCAGTTGACATGCCAACACAGACGGAGGAAAATTTCTTAAGGCCCCACCCCTGGGTGAAAAGCTATAGGCAGTCAATGACTGCTGAAGGAGGAAGAACCAGTTTTCTTCAGGAATGCAGCCCAAATGTCAAAAGGTCAGCTCTAAACACATGCACATATGGGCAACACTAATTGGACTCAGTAGGTTCAATGAACAATATCCGTGAATTCAATCAACCATAGATTAAAACATTTTGAAAAATATTGCATGTACAAGATCAAGTCAGTCAACATTTCAAATATGACTGGAGGACAGGCTCATGAGGCCCCACCCCTAGTTGGTGTGGTATTAGCAATTGATGCCCATTGTGGGAGGAGAAGTCAGTTTTCTTTGGGATGTGGCCATTGTTGGGTTGCCCATGCTTCTGTGTATAGCCCCATACCTGTGTACATGTAGGCAGAACTAATGGGATCCAGTGAGTTTTATATATGTAGGCAATGAGGCTGAAATGACTGTGGGGGCCTGTAGGAGGGGAAGTTGGGACTGGATATGATCAAGATACATTGTATACATCAATGAAATTGTCCAAGAATAAATGCAAATGTTCTTTAAAATGTATACTGAGCATTTATAAGCTTTTTTCTTTAGTTCCTAAACAATGTAAAATGACAACTACTTATTGACTGTTTACGTTGCATTAAATATTAAAGATTATTTAAGCATTCAAGGTATATGCAGAAGGTACGTACAAATATTATGCCATTTATATGAGGTATTTGAACATCTAAGAAATTTAGCATCTGCAAGAGGTCTGTCCTAGTTGGCATTAACTGTCAACTTGCCATAGTCTGGAATCACCCGAGGGAAAAAAGTCTCAGTTTAGTAATTGTCTTTTTTTGGGGTTGGTCTATGGGCACTTCTATGAGTGGTTGTCTTGATAGTTAATTAATATAGGAGGGCCCAGCCCTCTCTGGGTGGTACCATTACCTCATCAGGTGGTGCAGTACTGTATAAGGAAGCTAGCTGAGTAAAGCAGAGAGGGAGCCAGCAGGCACTGTTCTTCCATGGTTCCTGCCCTGACATCCCTCAGTGATGGACTGTGACCTGGAAGTGTAGCCAGATAAACCCTTTCCTTCTCTAAGTTGCTTTTGGTCAGAGTATTTTATTACAGCAACAGAAAATAAATTAGAACAGGGTCCTAGAGTAAATTCTCTATGAAAACCAATAGAGAATTGTATAGTGGTTCTGTGGTTAGGGTAATTATCATAATTTTATACAGTTGATTATGATTATTTTGAATCATGCTCATTTGTTGTTTTTCTAATGATGTTTTAAATATATTCATATAAAACCAAATAGTTCTAACACAAGGCCAACTTTAGAGAAGATAATGGTAACACATAAGCGTCTCATAAAATTCAAAGCACAGGCATCTGCGCTTACTTACGAATTCCAGAAATAATCACAACAGCTCATTGAGTTTCATGATCTGCTCAAAGTCAAGTCTTACAATGTGTGATGGATGCTTTTATATATTTGTTGCGTATGAAAAATCAGTAGCTAACTGGTGAGAAAATTACCTGTCACTTTCCAGAAAGAACAGATGTGATAAGCAAGCCACACTATTGTTAGATTATAACAGCTAGAACCCATTAGACAGGATTTGGCAGTTGGCTTCTCTCAGAGCTAGGAATTTTTATTCAAAGTATTTTTTGATTAGTTCAATCAGGTGGACAAGCAAAAAAGTAAATACTATTTATTGAGGTTTTACGTTATACGTTGCTTTGACTTTCCGCAAAAGCACTTTACCATAGTCGTATTAAGGTAGGCGTCATTCTATTCTGTTTGGCAGAAGAGAAGGCCAAGGCATAGGAAGAACATTGGACATTAGGCTAGTTATCCTGTAGTGCTGGACATTGAACCAAGGGCCTCATGCATGCTAGGCAAGGAGTCTATCACTGGCTACACTAGCAGCTTGGACGCTATGCTGTGTCCTTCCAAGTTTATTTTGTCCCTTCTCCACTCTTTTGGCTCTGGTTAGTTTTAGTCAATAAGAGGAACCAGCAAGAAACTGGGGCATTGGAAAGAGTGGTTGGGATTTTTTCCTTCCATTTCCATCCCTGGTGGGATGTGAATTGGTAGGCGCTCTCCTCCCCTACTAAAGATAAAAGTGGCTTTTATCAAGTACTGTATTTTGGTTTTTTAATATCTTCCAAAGACCCATGTGTTAAAGGGTTGGTCACCAGCCTTGAGTGGCAGAGGTTTGATGTAGGTGACCTATTCAGGGATAATCAGTCTAGAGTTTCTTATTCTCTGCACATTGACAAGCTATGGGTCTCTGGGTTAATCATTGTCTCCTGCATGAGGAAGCTTCTCTAGTGAGAGTTGAGAGATGTGTTAATCAATCAAAGAAAATTCTGTTATTATTAGAGCTATAGACAAATCCTCCAATATTTTATGTTTGCAGTGTTCGTGTCTTGAATGTTCTAGTACTGTGGGTAATATAGGCATCTAAACCTACTGTCTTAGTTTTTTCTGTCACTGAATAAAATGTTCCAACAAAAGCAATTTAAGGGAGAACGAGTAAGATCTGCTAGTTTAAACATAGATAAGTCAGATTAGTGCATCTCTCAAGTTACCAGCAGAGAAGATTTTAGCAGATGGTGATGGACACAGAGACCCACAAGTCTTGGAGACTTTGCAGAAGAGGGGTCAGAATGCTTGTAAGAGTCAAAGTTGGTAGATGAACACAAGGAAACTGTGTTGTCTGGATATCACAAGGTAGTTGCACAGATGAACCCACAGCACTTAGGACAGTATGCACAAGACCTGTACAAACCCATGCAGACAGGGGCCCAGCATAGATGGGTAAGGTGGGCAGGAAGCCCCAGCCCTAGTAGAGGATGTGTTGGTACTTGATGGTTGCTGGGAGAGGGAGAGTCATATTTCCTTACTGGTGTGATGCTTAGTAGATTTTCCAGACTCCAAGGGAGAGGCTCAGATCCAAGAACACATAGGAAACACAGATTAGACTCAGCAGAACTTTAAATAACATAGCATAATAATAAACATAATAAACAGAGGACATGGAGTCACATGGATAAAATGTGAAGGTGGAGAGGAGGAGGGGAGTCTGAATATAGCCCAAATACATTGTATGAAATTCTCAAATCAATAAAAAATTTAAAAAATAGGAAAAAACAGAGTTTATATT
This sequence comes from Nannospalax galili, assembly GCF_000622305.1. Classification (NCBI taxonomy): domain Eukaryota; kingdom Metazoa; phylum Chordata; class Mammalia; order Rodentia; family Spalacidae; genus Nannospalax; species Nannospalax galili. Next base: position 6,197,869 of record NW_008335297.1, on the reverse strand, counting down.
AGCCCACAACTCAAGGTAGAGTCGATTATCATGGGGTAGTCAAAGCAGCAGACCCTTGAAGCAGCCCGTCACAGCACGTCCACACCCAAGATGCAGAGAGCACTGAATGCATGCTAGTGCTGAGTTCACTCTCTCCATTTAGAATAGCCTAGGATCCCTGGCCCAGGAATGGTCTCACTTTCAATTAAGATGTCTTCCCACATCAGTTAACGTAGCAAGATATCCCCTTAGAGATACCCAGAGGCCCATTTCCTAGGCGATTCCAGATTCTGTCAAATTAATAATTAACACTAACCTTCACACCCACCATCTGTATATAACTTGGATTCTCATGATGGATTCATGTCTGGATCAAAATAGCCCCCCGAACTAGCCTAGGATAGCACATTGCCCCCTCCTATGGAATTTCTTGGCTTCAAAAGTAGAGTGTCAAGTTAATTAGAATCATATTTGCCAGAGCAGCAGAAGCAGAAGAGCTTGTTTGGGGAAAACGATCCTGGAATCATAAATGGCAGAATTTCAGAAAAGTAGCAGGCCAGAAGTTAGATAAGTATGAGGAAGTAAGTGAACATATAGACATGGGGCATTAGAGGCTGTGAGATTGCTGTAGGTTACTATTGGCCTATTAAGGAGACAAATGTGATATTCAGGAAGTTTGAGAAATCTGTTTTGTTTGCTTGTTTGTTATTTACATTTAAATATGAAAGACAAATACACTTTTTTTGGTCTTTTTGAGTACACTTTTAAAATGATACAAAGGACTAGAAAGGAGAGAGGAAGGGAGGGAGCAGAGGAGAGAGAGAGGGAGGGCAGAAGGAGAGGAGGAGGATGAGGAATAATTGTAATCATAATCATAACCAACAAGATGTATGCGAATGATGTTGGACCTTGAAGTTGTAGAATAGGAAGCAGGAGGGAGGTTGGATGTAGTATGGAAGAGAAAAAAAACTCGTATCAACCTAAACCTGTGACTGAATCCCCCGGAAGGACAGACAGACTTGCATCAGATTTGCTTCTGGCATTAATGATATGAGTGTTCGGTAAAGCTAGCAGCCCTTAGTTAACGACACACAGACCTGACCCAAACAGGATAACCAAAGGTGGATTCAGGAAAAGGAATCGTGAACTACAGAATGTCTGATGCTTCACTTCTGTTTTCCAGCTATCTGTGGACGCTCACCCTTACTGAGAAGCCATAAGGAAGAGATTTCTAGATGTTTAGCCAAGGTACAAAGCCACCATACCATGGGTGGCAGTCAGTTTTGGGAAAATGTCATTGTTTTCTCGCCTGTCCCTAATTTTTCTTCCGAGGATGATGTCATGTGCTGAGATGAGAATACTGGAGGATGTGCAGATTTGGAAGGAGGGATGCTACTGGTGGTGAGAGTGTCATTGTTGGTCTAAAGAGAGCAGAAAAATTTGCTATAGCCATGGTGAATAAAGAAGGTATGGTCTGCCCTGTTCACTCTTTCATCCTTACACTGAACCCTTGGCCAGTACAACAAGACAAGTGAAATAAAGAAGTAAAGCTGTATTTTCAGATCTTATGGTCATTTGCAACAAAATCCAAGACACTGATAAAGCAGCTAGTGGACCTAATTAATGAATTCAGTATGATCACTTGATGCAATGTAACATACACAAATAAATTTTACTCTTGCTTTTATTTTGTGTACACAGTAAATATAACTGAATCAATGGAATAAACTACAGAATCTAGTAATAGAGTCCTACTTATATTATCGATGATTTTTAGACAAAGATACCCAAATAGTTCATCACAGGAAATATATGAAATAATCTCTTCTCTATACCATACCCCAAGTTTAATTTGAGATGAACATAGCCCTAAGCATAATAATCAGAAGATAAAGTTTTAGGATGAAATATGCGTGACTAGCCACACAACTCGACTATACAGATTTCCTAGGTGAGACATGGCAGCTTTGTTATAATTACTTCAAACTGGAAACAACTAAAATAGTCATTAACAGAAAAATGTGCAAACAGTGTATCTATACAATGGTGTAAAGTAAAAGATAAACTAGACTTCATCAAAACTAAGTATTCTCTGTGTATGTGTATATGTATACATATGTGTGTGTCTGTGTGTGTGTGTGTCTGTCTGTGTGTCTGTGTGTGTGTGTGTCTGTGTGTGTGTGTGTGTGTGTGCATTTTTGTGTGGGGATGGAGCAGAGATCGGGTGTGTCTGTGTGTGTGTGTGTGTCTGTGTGTGTGTGTGTGTGTGTGTGTGTGTGTGCATTTTTGTGTGGGGATGGAGCAGAGATCAATCTTGAACATCATTCCTCAGGAGCTGTCCACCTTGCTTTTTAAGATTAGATTTTCACTGATATTTGAGACTTACATATTAGGTTAAGCTGGCTGGACAGAAAGCTCCAGGGAACTGTTTGTTGTGTGTGTGTGTGTCTGTGTGTGTGTGTGTGTGTGTGTGTGTGTGTGCATTTTTGTGTGGGGATGGAGCAGAGATCAATCTTGAACATCATTCCTCAGGAGCTGTCCACCTTGCTTTTTAAGATTAGATTTTCACTGATATTTGAGACTTACATATTAGGTTAAGCTGGCTGGACAGAAAGCTCCAGGGAACTGTTTGTCTCTGTCTCCGCAACAATAGGATTACACATGCACACCACCATGCCCATGGGTGCTAGAGATGAACTCGGGTTCTTATTTCTGCATCACAAGCACTTTTCCAACTGAACTATATCCCCAGCCCCTAAAAATTAAACAATCCTTTTAAAAGATTCTACTTTTTAATAAGTTATGTACATATGTGTATATTTGTACAAGTGAGTGCAGTACCCACAGAGGCCAGGAAAGGGAGCCGGATCCCCTGGCGCTGGAGTTACAGGCAATTGCAAGCTGCCTGAGGTGTGTGCTGAGAACTGGTCAGATCTCTGGAAAGGCAGCACAAGCTCTTAACAACTGAGCATCTCTCCAGCCCAAATTCAACATTCTTGCCCGTAATAATCACCACTAAGAAAATGAATAAAGAAGCCAAAGATAGAAAAAAAAGTACAAAATGTGTGTATGACCTGTGACTTTATTAGAATCCACATGGAACTTCTAAATATCAATAGTAAGTTTTTAAAACAATTCTGCTGGATATAGTGCTGCATTCCTGTAATTCCAACACCTGAGAGTTAGAGGCAGGAGGATCAGGAGTTTAAGCTGACCTTGGTTATATAGCAAGTTTGACGCCAGCGCATAATACATAAGACCTTATCTCAAAAACTAACAAACAAAAATGATGATCAAATTGAAAAAGACCAATGCCTCAAGTACAGCTTTACACATGTAAATTTGCAAAGTAAATGTACATATACATGTTTACAATGAAAGAGAACACTCATTTTGAATAAGTATATAAAAATGTGCTCAACATCTTCAATCAGCAGAGAATTGAAAAATTAAAACCATGATGAAATATTGTGCTCTCAGCTGAGTAGTTAAAACTAGTAAAGACTGACAACACCAAAGTTGGCAAAGACGCAGAGAAACAGAGCTCTCAGACGCCACTCCTGGTAAAGCTACATTGGTAGCTTCTGTGTAATAACCTTGCAATGCACTTGCAGGTAGATACCAGAGAGAAATTGAAGTATGTATTCACAGAAAGACTTGCAGGAGATGCTGATGGAAGCTTCTTTATAATTGCCTCAAACTGTAAACAACTAAAATAATCATTAACAGAAAAGGGTACAAACAGAGCATATTTATGCAATGGGATAACAGCTCAGCAATAAGTAGGAATGAACAATGCACATAGGAATGAAGATAAATCACTTATTACTTATTCTATACGGAGTGAAAGAAGCTAGGCACAAGAGAAAAAGCTGCGTGAGGCTATTAATTTAGTGTTTTAAAATAAGTAAAATTTATCTATGGCGAGAAACAGAAAAATGTCATCACTCGTGGGGAATTGACTGGGAACTGGGTACCAGGGAAATTTCTGCTATGATGGAAATTTTGCTCTCTGTATTGATGGGTAACCGGTTACAACAGTGGATGAATTTTCCAAACTCATGAATTGCACATTTAAGATTTCTACATGTCATCTAAATTTTATATAAAAACAAAATTAAAAACAAAAAATTTGAACTCCAGTGAAGTGGTTTGCATTTCACAGTGGAATGACTTGGCCATTCTGAAGCTACTTTGTGTATGTGTGTGTGTGTGTGTGTGTGTGTGTGTGTGTGTGTGTGTGTGTTAGTCTGGAGCAAAAGAATAAATATTTTGAAGATAATGAGATCCAGGATGTTTCACAGAAAAATGAGCTAAGGAACTCATGATACAATGGTAGCGTCTCTGATTCTAGAAAAGGGAGCTATAAATATCGAAGAAATTAGAATGTTTGGTGTGCTATTTGACTGGAATTAGAGCTATCAGTATAAACTGATGATTTTAAAAAAAAAGACTTCATTAGGGGGGTGGAGAGATAGCTCAGTGATTAAGAGCACTAGCTGCTCTTGCAGAGGACCTGGGTTTGAATCCCAGCACCCACATGGCAGCTAACAACTGTCTGTAACTCCAGGACCAGGGGATCCAATGTCCTCTTCTGGGCTCTGTGGGCATTGCACAACACAGGTACACTTATATACATGGAGGCATAACATTCACACACACAAAAAGATAAATAAGCTCTAAAAGACTTCAGTTGTGTGAGTGAATGCACATGTGTGCATGCACACCTCTGTGAGGAGGCTAGAAGAGGGTGCTGGGTGTCTTCCTTTGTCATTTTCCACCCATTCATCTGGTCTCTCTCTGAACCTGGGGCTCATGTGTTTTTTTCAGCTAGTCTGGGAGCAAGCAGACCCTGGAAATCTTCCTGTCCCCACCCCTCAGAGGTCAAGTTACAGGCATTTGTGGGGATGTCCAGCTTGCTGTGTGGATGTTGAGATACAAACTCCGGTCATCATGGTTGTGGGGCAAATGCTCTCAGTCACTGAATCATTCCTCCAGCTCTGTTGTATACTTTTGTTTTTTAAATAAAAGTGTGCGTGTTTGTGTGTGTGTGTGTGCATGTGCACATCTGTGCGCACTCATGCACTCACTCTTGAATGCATGCACATGCATGTATGTGTGCATGTGCTGTGTATTTATACATGTGTGTATGTGCATGTGTATTTGCATGTGTGCACATGTTTGCATGTGTATATGTGTACATGTGTGTGTTTGTGTTTATGTGTGTGTGTGTGTTTGTGTGTGTGTGTGTAGACATGATATCCCTAGCTTTGTCTCCTAAAAGGGACTAGAAGCAATGACATAATGACTGTCAATTCATAGAGTTGCAGTGAACACATATGGAGTCAGATATTTGTTCTAAACATCAGCTCCCTCTAACTGAACTGAAAGTTTTGTGTGAAAAATGCCAAATCCAGGAGTGGGGAAGGGTGACTATAAACTGAGCTTGGAACCCTTTGGTGCTAAAAAGCATTCAGGAACAGTGAGAATGTGTCAACAGGATGTGGGGCCTGCACAGAAGAGTTCTCACTGGCTCCATCTGTCTAGTACCATTAGTGTATGGGAATAAATAATCTAATAGACTGTAGCTCATCTATTAAAATGAGAATCTGTGAGTCCACAGTGATAAAATGATGACTGAGCAAGTAAATAGAGACTAAAGAAATGTTCTTCTTCAGTGTAGACTGTCAACTAATAAATATAGAAGGATTGATGGGGAGGGAAAAAGATCAGAGATGCTGAGCCATAGCTATTAAAGTTTAATGAAGTCACAGAGTTGGGACAGTTCCACAGGATCTATGTACAAATTATTTATTAATTGCCAAAAAAGAAGTAATGTTATAGTAGAGAAAGCTGGCAACCAGCTTTAACCAGATGATTTGGAGGAATGTTCTGAAAAATAACCAGCTCTTCCAAAATATCAAAGCTGAGGAAGATAAAGACCAAGGAACATTCTAGAATGAAAGGAGGCTGAAGGGCTATTGTAGCTAAATGCCACGTGTGGCCGAGTCCAAGGTGGACTTAGATGGGTAGAGATCGTAAAAGACACTGCCAAGAAAAATCAACATTTGGATATAGACTAGACTTCATAATGGCATAATATCAATGTTAAATCTCTTGAATTTGATAATTATACTGTGTTTATGGAAGACATAACTTCCTATATTGAGAGGTTTATGCTGAAGTGGGAGAATAAGGTATACGATACCTTTAACTTCCTGAATGTTTCAAGAAAAAAAAATAGATACATAATATTACATGAAATCAGGCAATATGTTACTGATTGGATAAAGGGTCAAGATTTTCTTGTATTGTTTTATAGATTTTATGTAAGTTTGGAATGATATAATGGTCAATGAGAGGGTAGGGAGAGAAGGAAGGAGATAGAAAGAGACGGGAGGAGACACGGGATACCCGGGATGTAATTCTCATTGTGAGACACAGTCTTCAGCTTTTTTAAGGTCTTGGCTAAACAAGCTGGAGACATCCCAGAGTTGGCAGACAGCGCTGAGAGGCAGAAAGCGATGATTACAAGTCTGTAAATCAAAGAGCTGGTTTAGACCATAAAATTGAAAGTTAAAAAAAAAACACATATTGAGCTGTAGGAAATTTAATTCCTTTGCATATATTGTTCTGCAGGTTACTTTATAATTACAAGCATAACTAATGCAAAGTTACATGCTTTGTTATTAAGGATTTGTAAGGGTAAGGAAGACACACCAGGAGCTAGAACAGATTCTCTCTCTCTCTCTCTCTCTCTCTCTCTCTGCATGTGTGTGTTTTACAGGTAACAGAGCCTCCCTGGGTCATTGCAATAACCTTCCCAGGCAGATATAGTCAGCTGCATTGCTCAGAGAACAGAAGTTAAGGAACAAAAAAAGTTGGTTTGCTCAGGGCACATGGCTAGAAAGTGCTCCAGGGAGGAAGAGTCCTATAGAGAGAAAGGTGAAAGGGGGTGTTTCTGTCTCACTGCCTGCATCGGAAAGATCAGCTCCATGCAGTGTGGGATCTTTGCTTATTTGTTCAGACATCTGTGCTAGAACTTAGCACAAGCCCTGCCACAAAGAAATGTACAATCAATACTGATTGTATTGCCATGAAATGAACGAATGAATTTCCCATGCACTTATTCTTGGGGTGGGCAGTAGGTAAAAGGCAGATAGGTGTGAGCAGAGGGGAGGACATGAAACAGGGACAAAAGCCGACTCTTTAGAGGCACGTTACTCTGAAGAATAGAACTTGTGCTTCACCTGGGAACTATGAGGGTTGCCTACAGGTGATGATAACTCCAGTGGGATGACCCACTTAAGGCAAGAAATGATACAAAAAAGAAGGGAGAGGCAGGGGAAACGTGGAATTCCATGGGGAGCAAGTGCTCCAAAGAGTCGGGGGGAACAGAGAGCACCTGTCAGGAGATATCAAGTATAAACTATGGCTGAGTGTGTCTTATGGGAATCTAGACTGGCAAATGAAGCAGATAGGTAGGGATGACAGCCTGAGCCCAGGAGCTGCTCAATCAGCCTGTGTTGGAATGGTCATGGAAATTATTTTTCTTATAAATCTGAAGGTTTCTTTTATGTATTTTTCTCAGAAGAAAATGTACACAACAAATCTCATTTCTCTTAGGAGCTCCTGCAAACCTCAGCCTGAGAGGAGGTTCCCTTCTGAAAATAGATCTTTTCTTATGCACTAGGGCTGCATATTCTGTATGTTGCCTCACTGAAACCTTACTGTGAGTGCTGGGGCTGGAGCTCAGAAGAGTGCTTGCCTAGGTTCCATGAGGTTCCATCCTTAGCAGCTCACATAAAAGAGTGTGGTGACTCACACCTGCCACCTCAATGTTCCAGAAGTGGAGGCAGGAGGATCAGTAATTTCAGGTCATCCTTGGGTACAGAGCAAGTTCTAGGGTATCATAGGCTATATGAGACACTAGTGACAGGGGCTAGGGAGAAAGAGAGAGCGAGAGAGTGAGAGAGCAAGAGAGCAAGAAAGCAAGAGAGCAAGAGAGGGAGCAAGAGAGAGAGAGGGAAGGAGAGAGAGAAGTAGAGGATGTGTCAGAATGTCACTCATGTTGATGTTATGAAGTGTTACAGAACTTCCTTTAGAACTGGAGGACTATGGCGTATGTGAGACTTTGTACCTGTTGTTAGTCACCAGGAGTAACTTCCAGAGATTCCAGCCTGGAGTCTATGTCCAGTGTGTGGCTTCAGACACTCCCTACTAGACTGCTAACGCAGCAGAAATCCCAGAGAGCTTGCTTCCCTTTCCCCTGAGATCACCTGAGGCTGCTCCAGCAAGCTATTCCAGGGCAGCAATAACAGCGCACTGTTTTCACCTTCATAGGACTAGCCCGTTTTCTGTTTCCATGGAGAACTCCCTAAAGACATGCATTTCATAAATTAAAATGTACAACTCTCAACAGAGGAGACGAAGAAATCACAGTTTATTCATTCAAAAAGCAATCACTTTGTATAAAAACAAGGACAGATCTCAAAACAGCATTATATTAAGCAAAGGAGGGAGACAAAAATCATCATGTAGCTTGGTCTTATTTATTTGCAGTTCTAGGAAAGGCAAACAGACTGTCTGGAGATAGAAGTCAGAAGAGTGATCTATTCCCATGGGAAGAGAACAGGAGGTAATTTTATACTATTATAGAAACATTCTAATCCTGATCCTAGTCCTGATCCTGATACGGAAACTGGATGCTGATGTGAGATGTGGGTATGTTAATTTGTTCTGTTATAGTGCAGGACCCATTTTATTGCATGTATCTTATAGCATCATGCAGTATGCTTTAAACACATAGACACTAAATTTATAAAAATAAGTAGTACACTTAAAAATTCTGTGTTTTATGGGTAGTAATTTTTAGTTTAAATATATACCTTCTGAAATGAGCCCAGCCACCACAAAATTCAGTATGGCGGCCCCTCAATATGCATGAAATAATCAAGAATAAAGACAAGTTTTAAAAGAATTAAAAATAAACCAAAAATAGGGCTGTGATCTGACCCGGCTATACTACTCCTGGGTGTATGCCTAAAGGACTATAAGTCAACACCACAGAGGTACTATATTCATCACAGTTTTGTTAAAATCCAGTTTCATAGGGACCTAAATAAAGAAAAAAAAGAAAAAGCTGAATTACAAATTCTTTTAGATGAGGTTCATTCAGAAGAAATTAATTATAAAATATCAATTCATTACAAGACATAGTCTGATAGTATCTAAGGTGAACATGAAATCAATTGTATATAACTGTTACTTTTGGTGATGATGTTGGTTTTTTTTTAATAGTGTTTGCCACTTGGTAAAGTTCATTTTTAGAATTATGGTTGAAGAAAGGCTACTCATAAAATGGGAATTAGTCTGACTTTATGAGGCTTAAGAAATCCCTTGGCATAATCGACATGTGGTTTGGAGAATTCTTTATCGGAGGGGGTCCATCGTGTGTAGTGAAGAATGTTTAGCAGCATCTCTGGGCTCTACACACTCTGTGCCATTTAGCATGCTTCCTGCTATGACAATCAAAATTACACAAAATATCACCAAGTGTCCCCTTGAGGACAGTCACTGCCAGTGGGAAAGCAGTTTTCTATAGTCGGGCATATTTTAGGTTCCAGGGTAGGGGAGAATGAGGTGAGAAAGGTTAATGCCCTTGTTGAATAGCTTCACCTAGATGCACCTTTAAAACTATACCCAGAGAGTCAGAACAACCAACAAAGATTTACTGAAATGGCAACGTTTTCCCTTCCTTAAACAAGCCAGCTCATACATATATAGCTCTCATACCACAAATTTTAGAGCAGATGATTTCAAAATATTGCTTGATATTTCTAGACTATATATCTAAATCACACATTATTCTTATATATTGTAGTTCAAATGTTTTCTGACTTGCCCATAGTAAATAAAAGTAAAACATCTTTGTCAAAAGGTTGAAAACTACCAATTGATAGTTCATTTTTTTTCCAATTGTGAAATTAAATTGAAATGTAATAAAGTGAGTGAGAATACCTTTGAAAAATTAAACCTCGGAGTCTGGAGAGATAGCACAGCAGTTAAGAACACTGATTGCTCTTGAAGAAGACCTGGGTTTAAATCCCAGCACCCACATGGCAGCTAACAACCATCCTTAACTCCAGTTCCAGGGGATCCAACAGTCTCTTCTGTTCTCTGCGGGCATTGCATGATATGGGTGCACTTACCTGCATGCAGGCAACACATACTTACACACAAAATAAAAATAATAAAGTATTTTTAAATTAAAAAACATTAAACTTCAATTATTTAATGAAAAAGTTCAATGTTCTTTATTTACTAATCCTCATTGCAGGTTTTTACTGAATAAAGATGAAAATAAACAAAAAATTTATGCTTTTATTAATGTGCTTTTATAAACTTGCTGTAGGTTTCTAAAATTTGAAAGATTAAGACACCTTCATACTTAAACAATGTATAATAATGAATAAAATAAAAATTTTATTGATGTCAGCACCAGTTGGTCTCCCCTTGTTTGTTCTATAGTTCATGTATGCAATGTCTTCAGCAATAGGGTCTTACTGTGAAGTTCTGGTGGGTAACTAAGGGCAGGAACAATGGTTAGTATTGTTTGACCTCTGGTCAGTAACTTCAACAGAGAGAGTCCATTCCTGGTAGTGAACTACTTTTACTTTGCTAGCCTATGGTGTCTAGTAGGGGCAATATCTCTCTGTTATTGGGTATCTCTTTTAATCTCTTTCTATAATCTATATGCGTATACTTTAACAAATTTCTATAGTGGTAGGTTTCTCTATGGCTCTTTTGAAAGGTCTTTAGCATTACTTATCCCTTCCTATGCTCCCTCCTCTGCCCTGCCCTCCCATTCCCCACCCCATTTAACTCTTCCTGATCTAATGTTCCCCATTCCCCTTCATGTCACTGCCTTCTACCACCCATCCCAGGAGTTCATCCATCTACCCATGGCCATTTATTAGTTTTTGACCTCTCTAGATTTTTACATTGAAGCATGCCTATCTAAGATTTCAAAGTTAACATCCAGCTATGAGATAGAACATGTGAGGTTTGTCTTTCTGAGTGTGGGTTATATCTCTCAGGATGAATATTTCTAGTTCCATGCATTTACCTGTGAATTTCATTATTCCTTGTTTTTTGTGTTTTTTTTGGTTTGTTTTGTCTTTTTTAAGCAGGGTCTGCCTGTAGCCCCAGCTGTCCTAGAACTCACTATGTAGACCAGGCTGGCCTTGAACTCACAGATATCTGCCTGCCTCTGCCTCCCGAGTGCTGGGATTAAAGGCATGCGCCACCACATCCAGCTATTCTTGTTTTAAAGAGCTGAATAATATTCCATTGTGTACATATGCCACACCTTCATTGTCCATTTGACAGTTAAGGGACATCATTGTTTCCAATTCCTGGTGTTTTTAGAAGGGTAGCAATGACCATGTATGATCAGGTATTTTTGTAGCAAAGCATAGAGTCCTTGGGATATATGCCCAGGAGTGGTATGGTTGGATCAAATGTTAGATCAATTTTTAGCTTTTTGAGGAATCTCCACACTGATTTCCATAGTGGCTGTATCAGTTTTCACTACCACCAGGGTGGATAAGAGTTCCCCACATCCTCGCCAGAAGTTGTTTGCTTTTTGAATCTTAGACAGTCTGAGTGGGGTAACAGGAAATCTCAAAATGGTTTTAATTCACACTTCCCTGATGAATAAAGATGTGGAACATTTTAAAAAGTATTTCTCAGCCATTTGTGTTTTATCTTTAATTTTTTAAAACTTATTTTGCTTTTTATTTTATGTGTATGAGTGCTTTGCCTGCATCTATGTAAGTGTAGCCATGTATGCAATGCCCATGGAGGTCAAAAGAGGGAATTAAATCCCTTGGAACCAGAGTTATAGATGGTTGTTAGCTGCCATGGAGGTACGTGGAACTACACATGGGTCCTCAAGAGCAGGCAATGCTCTTAATAAATGCTCTTTTAAAACTGTTAAGCTAGAGCCTGCACGACTTGCAGGCCTCTCTCTCCGGGGTAAGTCCAACGCACCCTCTGCGCCTTGACTCCCCCAGCCTCATTCACCCTCTGATCTCCCCCGCAGGTCTCTCCTCCTACCCTGGGTCCTGTCCCATTCCTTCTCTTGGCACCTCAGACACTTGGGGAACCACCACTGCTTCCTGATCCTTTGCATCCAGACCAACACAGTTCCTTCTCAGATTCCCAGGAGCAATCTGGGCCTAGCCCCTGCCCTTACTTCCTTCTACTTCCCTGGGCCTGCATGACCTGCCAGCCTCTTTCCTGGAAGACGGGGCTGACCTTCCTCTTCCTGGTCCTTTGCATCCAGACCAACCCAACTCCTCAGTTCAGTCCCCAGGAGCACTTGGGGCCACTTCCTGCCCCCATTTTCCTTTGCATCTTTGGGTGGCATGGCCACCAGCTGCCCTAGATCAGCATCTTTCCTGTGCTTGGCTCCCAGGCCAGTACAACCCCCAAATTCCTGAGGCCAAAATCTTTCCTGGAGGGATTCAGACCTTAGGAGAAAGCCTGAGAGCATCTGATCCTCATCTGACATGGGCCTCTGTGTGAACTCCTGAAGACAAAAGCAATCTGGCCACTCCACAAAATCAATCCGGCCTTGACAATATAAAATCAAAAGAGAGAACCAGAAGCTTAGACGAACGAGCTCTTCATACCCAAAAAGTAAACCACAAAGACACATAAAGTTCAAAAAAAGAAGCAGAACTAAACTTGAAGGTCTGAGTATCACACAAGAGTCAGAAACTACAAAAGAAATTCACATGTCAAAATCACAGAGAAAAAATAACAACATGAAAAACCAAAATAACATATCCCACTACCAATAGTACTCTAGAGGAGTACAATGAGAACCCCCTAGAGATAATGCAGGACATGGAACTCAAAAGAACAATTATAAACATGATAAAAGAATTCAGTGAATTTACAGAATACACAAACAAAGAAATCAAAGAACTGAAGGAAGATGAGGATAAACTTCTGAATGAACTCAGAAAGGAGTTGGAAATATTGAAGAATACTCAGGCTGAAATGAAGAAGGAAGTGAAACACTCAGTAAGCCAATTAGAAATGAAAGGAGAAAGCCTCACCAATAGGATGAATGAAATGGAAAACAGAATATCAAGACTGGAAGATAAAGTGGACGAACTAGACCACTCAAGCAAAGGTTATGAAAAATTTAAGAAATCACAAGAATGGAATACGCAGGAATTGTGTGACACCATAAAAAGACCAAACTTATAAATCATAGCCATACAGGAAGGAGAAGAATCCCAAGATAATGGCATGGACCAGATCTTCAACAGAATTGTGGAAGAAAATTTCCCCAAATTAAAGAAATAACTGCCCATACAAATACAAGAAGCATATAGAAGACCAAACAGACAGGACCAGAAAAGAAACTCTCTACGGCACATCATAGTAAAAACATTAGACATACAAAACAAAGACACAATACTGAAAGCTGCAAAAGGGAAACAACAAGTCACATAATCACATATAAAGGAAAACCCATTAGAATTAAAGCTGACTTTTCAGTGCAAACTATGAAAGCCAGAAGAGCCTGGACCAAAGTATTCCCAGTGTTAAATGACCACAGATGCCAACCCAGATTACTATATCTAGCCAAAATGTCTATTATAGTTGAAGGGGAAAGAAAAATCTTCCATGACATAAATAGGCTGATGGAATTCATGTCCACAAACCAGCCCTTCAGAGTGTTCTGGAAGCAATACAAAGAGCTGAAGAAAGGAATGACTATACCCAAGGGATTACTCAAAGAAATACAATGAAGGTATAACTATGGAAAAGTACAGCTGTATCAAGAATGTAAGCAGAAATAAAAATGACAGGATTCAATACTCACCTTTCATTAATAACTGTAATATTAATGGATTGAACTCCCCAGTCAAAAGATACAAAATAGGTGAATGGATTAAGAAACAAAACTCATCTTTCTGTTGTCTGCAAGAAACTCATCTCACTTTCAAGGACAGACAATATCTCAAAGTGAAAGGATGGAAAAAAATATACCAAGCAAATGGCACTAAGAAAACAGCAGGCATAGCAATTCTAAAAACAGACTTTAAGCTAAAACTAATTAGAAGAGATAAAGAGGGCCACTTCATTCTGATCAAAGGAACAATAAATTAAGAAGATATTACAATCATGAACATATATTCACCAAACTCTGGTGTACCCAACTTCATAAAAGCAACACTATAGGAATTTAAGAGTCAGATTAATCCCAACTCATTACCCCACTGTCTCTCTTAGATAGGTCAACAGGGCAGAGAGTTAACAGAGAGACATCTGAATTAAACAATACCATATATCAAAAGGACTTAGTAGACATCTACCG
>NW_008335297.1:6182545-6183392 GCF_000622305.1 Nannospalax galili | reverse complement strand
CAACAAATACAAAAAGATTGAAATAATTCTGTATATTCCATCAGACCACAATGCGATAAAGCTTACAATCGACACTGGAAGAAGCCCTAATCACCATATGAACACATGGAGATTAAACAACACACTCCTGAATGATGAATGGGTCAAAAGAGAAATTAAGAAAGAAATAAAAGTATTCCTGGAACTAACTGAAAAGGACAATACAACACAGCAAAACCTCTAGGACATGCTGAAAGTGGTCCTTAGAGGGAAGTTTACAGTTCTAAGTGCCGACATCAAAAAATTGGCAAGAACACAAAAAAAATGACTTAACGTTGCAACTCAAGAAACTTGAAAAGCAACAGCAAATGAAACCCAAACCCACCAGACAAGAAGAAATAACAAAAATCAGGGCAGAAATTAAAGAAATTGAAACAAAGAAAACAACACAAAGAGTCAACAAATCCAATAGCTGGTTCTTTGAAAAGATAAACAAGATTGACAGACCGCTAGCCCACTTAACCAAAAGAAAGAAAGAACACCTCCAAATCAACAAAATCAGAGATGAAAGAGGAAACATCACAACAGACACCAGAAAAGAACATTATAAGGGAATACTTTAAAAGCCTATATACTACTAAATTTGAAAACCTAAAAGAAATGGATGGGTATCTAAAGGCATGGGAACCACCAAAACTAAACCAAGAAGAGATTAACAGCTTATACAGACCCATAACACATAAAGAAATTGAAACAGTAATACAAAACCTGCTGACTAAAATAGCCCAGGACCAGATGGATTTACAACAGAATTCTATCAGACAATTAAAGAAGATCTGCATCCAATACTACTTAATTTATTCAAAAC
>NW_008335297.1:6182272-6182496 GCF_000622305.1 Nannospalax galili | reverse complement strand
CTTGTTCATGGTGGATGATCTTTATGTGTGTCTGTATGCAGTTTGCAAGTGTTCTGTTGAGAATTTTTGCATCTATGTTCATTAAGGATATGGGTCTATAGTTTTCAAAAAGATAGAAATGGAGGGAGAACTTTCAAATTCCTTCTATGAAGCCAACATTACTCTAAAACCAAAGCCAGGCAAAGATACAACCAAAAAAGAGAACTATAGAGACCCATATCCTT
>NW_008335297.1:6181374-6182130 GCF_000622305.1 Nannospalax galili | reverse complement strand
GTCAATAAATGTCATAAATCATATAAATGGACTCAAAGACAAAAACCACATGGTCATCTCAACAGATGCAGAGAAGGCCTCTGACAAAATTCAACATGGATTTATGTTCAAAGTCCTAGAGAGAACTGTACTGGAGAGAACATACCTCAACATAATTAAAGCCATATATAACAAACCCACAGCCAACATCATTCTAAATGGAGAAAAACTGGAAGCATTCTCATTGAAATCAGGAACCATACAAGGCTGTCCATTATCTCCACTTCTCTTTAACATAGTATTTGAAACTCTTGCAAGAACAATAAGAGAAGAGCGGGAAAGTAAAGAAGTAATAATTGGAAAGACAGCATGTTCAGCAAATGGTGCTGGCAAAACTGGATCTCCACCTGTAGAAGAATGAAACTAAACCCCTATCTTTCACCTTGCACAAAGTCAATTCCAAATGGATCAAATACCTCAATGTAAAGCCTGAAACTCTGAAACTGTTAGAAGAAAACATTGGGAAAAACCTACAAGATATAGGTATAAGAAAGTCATCAATTGCTCAGGAAACAAGGGCAAGAATTAACAAATGGGACCTCATTAAACTAAAAAGCTTCTGTACATCAAAGGAGACAACCAGGGAAGCAAACAGAAAACCCACAGAATGGGAGAAAATCTTCACCAGCGACACATCTGACAGAGGTTTAATATCCAGAATATATAACAAACTCAAAAAACAGAGAATCAAGACAAGAAGTAACCAAATTAAAGGAT
>NW_008335297.1:6169144-6180084 GCF_000622305.1 Nannospalax galili | reverse complement strand
GGAACTAACCTTCTTGGATGTTTAACAGACATACTTTGAGTCCTATAATAACTTGGTCAGAGGGACATAAAGGACAGTTTTTGCTCCTAGCCCTCCTAGTTCGACTAGTTCCAGGGGAATATGAGCATCTCTCAAAATGTCCTGTAATTGTGGTAGGTCACCTGTCCTCTTGATCAAGGAGGCCGAGGAGACCCCACAAGATGGACTTGAACCAGTGTCCAGTCTACAAAGAGGCGGGTCAACACAGAGGAATCATTTCCTCCATGCTTCCAAGTGAAGCCAACCATGGTTTAACAGGACTTTTGACTTATCTCCATATAGGTGGAACTGGTCAAAAAAAAAAAAAAAAAAAAAGAGCCAGGGGCTCCTCCCAAGCCCATGTGACCCCTGAGGAACAGATCCTCAAATGAACTTAAGAATAAAAATAAATTGGTTTATCTGGGCCAATTGTATGGCCTTAAACACCAAAAAGGAATGTATAACCAAAGATTAAAGAGGCCAATATAGTTTCTTAAGAGTCCACATGCATAGCTAAAGGCTTCATAACAAGCAACACTGCCAGATAGGAGATACCTTCTTTTGAGTTGTTGGCCAGGGTGGCCAAAGGGACTCCCAGATAGTAAGCCAGCATAGAACTGGGAAAATGATCGGCAGACCCCAATCTTATCTAATGGAATATTGACAACTAATTGCTGCTAGATGAGGAACAGCTGACCCTCCTAAAACAAAGACCTCTAGTTGGGTCTTCTGCAAGAACAGTCAATGCTCTTAACCATTGAGCCATCTCTTCAGTTCCTGGGTCTATCTCTTGAGCACTATTCCTATGTATGGTATGCATTGAAATAGAAGCTTGTTATTGTGAGTCATTTGTAGCCAACAAATCAAAATTGTTATAGGAACTTTTATAACACAAAGTATAACAACTCTGGGCTCCATCTTTTGCTATTTATGAGTCCTTCTGTGGGTAATTTCATGTTTGTTAGTCTCCACTCCCTCTCTGTGAAATAATGATAATTCATTCTTTCTTGTAGAAATAAAGTGGCATAACCTCCTTAAAACACACACATCAGGTGCCAAGGATCCAAGTGCAACCAGTTATGACTAGTAATAATCAGATACATACAGATTAAATATGTATGTGCCAACATCTCAGTGTTATTAGGAAAAACAATGAGTCTTTCTGCAAGGAACAATATATTCTAAAATGAAATGGAGATCTTTTTTAAAGGTTAAAAACTCATTTCATTTAACGTCTTTCAGGCTTGTACTGAGTTCAATATTGTATAACTGTATTAATTCAACTGTGAACCTAGAAACTTGAAGCCACTTGTGAAAGAGATGTACTCTTGCTCTGGAGTGTGTTACTGAATATGTTAAAGCCTTAGTAAAATGCTTCTTCTAATCATACAGTTTTTAAAAAGTAAAAAATAATGATTAAAAAATAATTCTTCAAAGCATAAAAATTTGCTCCTTAATAATTAGTAGATGTGAAAAAAATTACCATTGAAATCTACCTGATGACATTATATCCATGCTCAGATGCCAAGGAGCTCAGAAAGTAACTGACTGTGAGTAGTAATAATCAGATATATAGAGATGAGAAATGCATGTGCAAACATCTTAATGTCAATTGCATTAAAATGAATTTTTCTGTATGAAACTCTGCATTTTAATAATGAAATGGAGATCCTTTTTAGAGGTTAAAACCTCATTTAATTTTATGTCTTATAGTGTTTATACTGAGTGCAATATTGTATTACTGTAATGATTCAACTGTAAACCTAAAAATTTACAGCCAATTTTGAAAGAGATGTTTCTTAGCTCAGGAAATTGTTATTGAATATGTCAATGCTGTTGTAATGAAGTGCTTCTTCTAAGCATATGGTTATTAAATAAATAATTTTTTAAAAAGTTAAACCGAAAAAAAAACTCCAGAACTGTTGAGCAATCACTGAAGCTGTGTGTTTCATCTTTAGAGAACTCCCTGTTCATGTCCTTGCCACAGTTTTTGGTTATTTTTTCAAAAATATTTTATTTGTTATTTTTATTTTATGTGTATGAATGTATTGCATGCATGTCTGTAAATGTACCCATGTAATGTAGTGCCTACATGGTCAGAAGAGGGTGTTGGTTCCCCAGGAATGAGAATTGCAGTTGGCTGCTAGTCACCATGTGGGTGCTGGGAATCTAACCTGGTCCTCTGCAAGAATAGCCAGTGCGCTTAACTGCTGAGCCATCTCTCCATCCCCGGGTTATTTCTTTTTTGACATTTAGCTTATTGAGTTCTTTGTATATTCTAGATCTTAGCCCTCTGTCAGAAGTATAGCTGATAAAGATTCTTTTCCCATTCTTTAGGTTGCCTCTTCACTCGAATGATAGTGTCCTTCACTGTACAGATGCTTTTTAGATTCATGTGGTTCTCCCATTTATCAATTATTGAACTTCATGCTTGTTCTACAGGGGTTATGTTCAGAAAGTTTTTTTCCTGAGCCTATAACTTCCAACATATTCCTTACTTTCTCCTCTATCCTCTGATTCTGGATAACGGGGCTTATATTGAGGTATTTGATCCATTTGGAGTTGAGTTTTGTGTGTGGTGAGAGACAGGGATTTAGTTCCGTTCTTCTGTATGCCGCAGTCCAGTTTGACCAGTGACATTTGTTGAACATACTGTCTTTTCTTCAGTGTGTATTTGTGGCTCTTTTGTAACATATCAGGGACTGTAGATGCATGAATTTAAATCTGTGTCCTCCGTTGTATTCCACTGATCAATGTGTCTGTTTTTGTGACAGTACCATGTTGTTTCAATTACTGTAGTTCTCTAGTATAATTTAAGATTAGGGATGGTGATGCCTCCAGCACTCTTTTATTGTTCAGAATTATTTTGGCTATCCTAGGGTTTTGTATGTGTGTTTACATATGGAACTTGAGATTATTTTTCAATTTCTGCCAAGATTTGGGTTGGAATTTTAGAGGGCATCACAATGAATTTGTAGATTACTTTCGGTAGGATGGCAACTTTCAGGATATTGATCTTGCCAATGCATGAGCATGGAATTTCTTTCCTTCTTCTGGTACCTTCTTTAATTTCTCTGTATCTTAAAGGATAGGAAGCTATGGAGTCCTTCACTTCCTGGTTAGATTTATTCCAAGATATTTTATGTTTTTTGAGATGATCGTTAATGGGTTGTTTCCCTGATTTCCTTTTTAGTATGTTTGTTGCTGGTGTATAGAAAAGTTACTGGTATCTGGGTGTTAATTTTAAATTTTTATTTGCTTACTTATTTTTATTATATGTACATGAGTGTTTTGCTTGCATGTGTGTTAGTGCACCTGTGTCATGCAATGCCCATGAGGCCAGAAGAGGACTTTAAGAATGAAACTGGAGTTAAGGACAGTGGTTAGCCACCAAGTGGGTTCTGTGAATCTAACCCAGATCCTCTATAAGAGCAGCCAGTGCTCTTAACTGCTGAGTCATCTCTACAGCCTCTAGGGTGTTAACTTTATATCTTACTGCTTTGCTAGCTTTTATAGTGCTGAAGAGTGCTATGCACACTACCTGAAGAGAAAATTTAGCATGAACCTTACCCAGCTGTGAATCCTGTGACTCTTTCAATCTATAAAACAACCGGCCTGACAAGATATGCCCACTGGTACAATAGTGGCACAAATATTATGGAAGTAACCAACTACTTTCCCATTAGATTTAAGGTCCACTTCTTAGGATGGAGTCCATATCTGACACTGATATCAGGCCTAGGAACCTGAGGCTTGACAGCCTACAGGCCGTGGGAGAAGGCCTAATACAACTATTCTGCTAAACAGATAGAGTATTATACTGATTTGTCATGACTTTTATTATATCCATAGATTAATACATCTCTCAACTCTCACCAGAGAAGTTTCCTTATACAGCAGATGGTGATTAACAGAAAAAATCATAACTAGCCAATGTGCAAGAGAAAAAGAGACTACAGAGTGCTTATCCCTGATTAGGACACCTATATCAAACTGACTCCGAAGGCTCAGGGATCATTGCAGAAGAGGCAGTTGAAAGATTGTAAGAGTCAGAAGCGGATGACCACAAGGAAACAGGGTTTTCCAGACAGCTGGCCAATTACTCATATGAACTCAGAGCAATGGTGATAGCTTGGACAAATCCCACATAAACTCAAGGCAGACAAATCGCAGCATAGATGTGAAGTGGGTAAGAAACCCCAATCCCACCTTAGGAACAATTGGCAACTGATGGCTACTGGAAAGGGAGATTCAGTCTCATGAAAGGGAAAGACTCTTGGTAGGTTCACCAGGCTCCAGTGGATGAACCCTCACAAAAGGGCATTGCCGGCACATTAACACAATGGGAAATCATTCAGCTGTTTAAAAAGCCTAAATTATGAAATTCACTGGTAAATGGGTGGAATTGGAAAGAATCATCATGAGTGAAGTATTTCAGAACCAGAAAGACAAATGTCATATGTTCCCATACCTGGATGTTAGCTTTGAATGCTTAGATATTCAGGTTTGAATTAGAAGATCCAGAGAAGTCAGGAAGGTAATAAACAACCATGGCATTGGGAGGCTTCATGGGAGGGGAGATAAAATGCAATGATATGAAGTGTAAAAGGGGAATAATGGAGTAGGAAGGGTTGAATGGAGTGGGGAATGGGAAGGTAAGGCAGTGTAAGAGTATGGTGAGAAATAATTAACACTAAAGACCTTTAGAAAAATCCATATGGAAACTTGCCACTACAGAAGTTTCTTAAAGTCTATACATACACACTATAAAAAGAGATTAAAGGAGTTACCTTATAACAGGGGGACATTGCCCCTACTAGATACCATAGGCTAGCAAAGTAAAAGCCCAATGCCAGGAATGGGCTCCCTCTTTTGAAGCTGTTGACCAGGGGTTCCATAGACCCTCAAACAATACTGGCTACTGCCCCTACTCTTGGTTGCCCATCAGAACTTGCTCACATAATATTACTGCTAGTTTGGTGATAATGTATCAATTTTATTGAGCACATGCCCTGCATCAGGCACTGGCTGATGTGTTGTACATTTCTCTTTTCAATAGTCCAATGACATTATTCTACCCATTTATCAAATGAGGCAACTGATGGGAGACAGGTGATAGTTTGCTTATGGTCACTCTGCTCTTGACAAAGCAGATTCCCACCTAATTCTGCTTGCCAAATCTGTGCTATTAACCTTCAGTTGGTCCACTTATGTATGCATGCATTTTTATGTGGATGTATGGATGGACTGATTGATTGTGGTGCTTGCGTTTGAACTTAGGACTGTACACATTGTAGGCGAGTACAGCACTGAGGTTCACCTCCAACTTATCCATGTGTGTGTGTATGTATGTGTCTTTGTGTATATGTGTATTATGTGTGTTTATGCATGTGTGTTTGTATAAGTGTATATGTATATATGCATGTTTTGGGTGCATGTGTGGTTTTGTATGTGTTTATGTGTGTATGTGTCTCTCTGTATATATATATATATATGTGTGTGTGTAATTATGTGTGTGTAAATGTATATTTACATGTGTAAGTATGAGTATTTCTGTGTAAATATGTATATGTGTGTATAAATGTGCATATGTATGTGAATGTATGTATTTCCTTATTTGGTTCTAATAGCAGGGTTCTGAGTTAGTTGACCCTACCCAGATTTCAAAGAGAAGGAAACCAAGGCACAGAGAAACGTACTAACTTGCTGTAGATTGTAGCTGTCTCCTGAGACCCCCTAGATTCGATTAATAATCTATCATATATTTAGCACCAACTAATTTATCTAATCACAGATGCTTCTCAAATGCTTGTAACCTCTTTAAGTGGGAACAACACGCTCATTGCAAATTCATTTACACTGTTAATTTGGTAAACTTCCTTCAGCCTCCATCCAACATGTCACAGATTCAAGTTTTAATAAAACTTAATGAGATCTGGCTATAAATATGCGAAGGTAACTGTTTGTATAATGTTGTAATGCTCCCTGAATTTTCTACCATATTTATCAAGGTTTCTTGAGAGGAAACTTCTTTAACTTCTAAGAGGAGACAGAAGAAGATGCAAACCTCAGGCTCCCTTGTGATTCCACTCTAGAAGCTAAGATGTGACCTGATTTTAACTTTAAATGTTCTCTCCTAATTGATGCCAAACACCTCACTGTGTCCACAAATGTCAACAAATTGCCTACCATACACAGAGTTCTAGCATGATTTTTACTATGAGGAAGCACAGAAGAAATATAAAGAAAAGATGCACATAATCAAAAAATGTATCATTTATGACAATAAGTATAAATGAGATATATTTCTTTTTAAAGTATTTTGTTTTTATTTTATTTTATGTGTATGAGTATATTGCCTGCATGTGTGTAAGTGCACCAGTGTTGTGCAGTGCCTGCAGAGGTCAGAAGAGGACACTGGATCCCCTGGACCTGGAGTTACAGACAGTTGTTAGCCACCATATAGGTTCTGGGAACCAAACCCAGGTCTTCTGCAAGAGCAGCCAGCACTCTTAACAGTTAAGCCATCTCTCCAAACCTGATATATTTCATTTTGTTAACTAAATTTTATTTTTTGATGAACCAGTTCTTAGAACTTTTTTCCATGTACACATTCTTGTGTGTTGCTCTTTTTTTAATATTTTATTTATTATTTTTATTTTATGTGTATGTGTGTATTGCCTGCATGTAAGTAAGTGCACCCATGTTGTGCAATGCCCACGGAGGACAGAAGAGGCTGTCGGATCCCCTGGAACTGGAATTACAGACAGTTGTTAGCTGCCATGTGGATTCTGGGGTTCAAACCCAGGTCTTCTGCAAGAACAACCAGTGTTCTTAACTTTTGAGCCATCTCTCCAGTCCTGTATGTTGCTCTTTTAAGAACCAATTTCATTATGGAGAAATAGCATTACAAGAAGGAAAATAATTTATATTTCTTTATTTTATTTATTTAGTTTAAAACATGGAATGCTTCACGAATTTGTGTGTCATCCTTGCACAAGGGCCATGCTAATCTTCTTTGTATTGTTCCAATTTTTCAGTGTATGTGCTGCCAAAGCAAGTACATATTTATTTTAAAGTAAAATTTTTCTTTCAAAAAATGTCTTTAAAGTTCAAGTTATGTTGCCTATAGCTGTCTTAAATGGCAAAGCTTACAAACTTTCAAAAAAATCAGAAGATAAACATTTAGAAAACATTTTAAAATAGAAAAAAATAGAGTTGGTTATATACAATCAGACAAAGTAAAAGCAATATAATACTACAAAAATAACGAGCTTTGGACTTAGGCCTCAATTTATATCTTTTTAAGAACTTGCTGTATTTGTTTGTTTTGTGTATGTGTGTGCATGTGCATGTAGGCCATGGGGCATATGTGGAGGTTGGAGGGCAACTTGTGGGAGTGGGTGCTTTCCTTCTACCATGTAGATGCTGGGAACTCAATGCATTAGGCTTGGTGCCAAGAGCCTTTACACACGAGCAATCTCACTAGGTCTTAAGTTATGTCTTAACTTTGATTCACACTTGGTGAAAAAGTTGGAATTAAATACAGCAACATTCAAGGTGATTAGTTAAAAAAATTTTGTAGCATGCATTATTGCTTCAGTTAATACAGTGGCTCATGGTGGATGGCTTACTACAGGGTGGTGGTTTCATTATTTTTAGTATCACTGAATCACAATAGGCATCTGTTCTAAATAAGTAATATAGAAGATACATCCTGAAATATGTATAACCCAAAGATTAATTTGGAGCAACAGCCACATGACTGGTTCTTCAGGCTAGTCAACCTCTCCCATCATCCAAAGAGACTGAATCCCATGTTAACAGCACCTCATCTTATACCAGGCTATTGAAATTTGTGAGAGACAGGCTTGAGCCTAGGGTGAAAGTCTTAATGACAGCCATACAGCAGGTCCAAGGCAATGGCCTGACTGCTGGAGCCACAAGGAACACCTTGTGACATTTGCTCCCATTGGCAGATCATGAGACTGATGCTTAGAGCTCACCACTCCCTAATCACCACCCTTGGAATTCAAAATTGCAACACTTAGATATTGCAAGAGTCAGGGTCATGTGGTTTCCAGGAATCCAGGCTCTGTAATCTCAAACCCAGTATGCTAATGAGGCATCCTACCCACTATTCTGTGATAGGATGTTAAGTCTGTTATGCTAATAGGATGCTAAGTCTGTTATGCTAATAAGGTATCCTACTTACTGTACTGTGATAAGACATTAAACCTGTTATGCTAATAAGGTATCTTACTCACTGTGCTGTGATTGGACCACTATCCCTATATAAGCTTGTGCCTTCCTGCAATAAACCAGACCTGTGTCACTGAACCTGGTCTCCTGTGTCTGAATGCGGCTCCACTGACACAGTCTCCTCACCAGCCCTGGGGTCCGGGACCAGGCAGAAGCAGCAATGACAGGAGGCAGCACAGGGCAAGCAGAAGAGCTGCCTCAGCACCAGGCAAGCAGAAGAACAGCCTCAGCCCAGGGCAGGCAGAAGAGTGGCCTCAGCCCAGGGCACAGCCTTGACGCCTGTGAGAATGAAGGAGTGGCACCCACGAGAACAGAGGAGAGGCCGCTGCTGGCGGTGACCACAGAAATTGACTGTCTCGACCAGGGACTCAAAAATCAAATACTTGGGGCTGGAGAGATTGCTCAGGGGTTAGGATCATGGCTTTTCTTACAGAGAACCCAGGTTCTATTCCCAGCACCCACATGGAGGCTAACAACTGTACATAAATCCAGTTTTAGGGGATCAAAAACCCTCTTCTGCCTTATATTATTTTTAACATAGCTTGTGACAAAAAATCCTCATAAAAACACTTAAAGCTTCCTTTATTCTGGCTCACAGTTGGAGCAGATACAGTCCATCATGGAGGAGAAAAGCATGGTGGCAGGAGTGTTGGATGGGTAGTCACATTGCATCTGCAGTCAGGAAGTAGAAAACAGACAGGAAGTGGGGTTAGGATATGTGGTAGGTTGAAAGAGAATGTTCCCCATAGGCTAATGCATTTATACACTTGGTCCTTCAATGTTGCTACTGTTTGGAGAGGTTATGGGACATTTAAGAGGTAGAGCCTTGATGAAGTAATTCTCTCTCTCTCTCTCTCTCTCTCTCTCTCTCTCTCTCTCTCTCCCCCTTCCTCCTTCTTGTGTATGGATGAAAAATGTGATCAGTAGCTTCTTGTTCTTGCCAGCATACCATACCTTCCCTGCCATTATGAACTCTAGATCTCCTGGAATCTCAGCCAAAATGAATTTTTCTCCCTTAAGTTGCTTTTGCTCATGGTATTTTATCACAACAACAGAAAAGTAATTCTTACATGCTATAAAACCTCAAGCACCCCACCTGCAGTGATTTCTTCTGCCAGCAAGTTTCCACCTCCTGAAAGTTCCATAATCTTAAAAAACAGCACCACAAGCTGGGACCATGTGTTCAAACATATGTGCCTGGGGGGGTCATTTCAAATATTCAAATGTAATGTTCCTCTAGGACTGAGTTCTTTGTAAATAATCATGAATTGACATCTGTGGATTTGATATTTCCATCATCCTGTATCAGTATGACCGCTTTGGATAGTTGTTGAAGTTGCACATTGCACAACCTTGGGTTTCAACCCTACTTGCCCCTCCAAACTTCAAATATTTCATCACTCTTGTGAGTGATCAAAATTACCTAAGAAGCCTGTATGGTCTGGGATACTCACTAATTTACATCCTATGGTAGGAAAAGTTCAGTAGCTGAGCCAATACTGAATTCTCACTCCATAACCTCAAAAGCCACAAAGATGCTTGTGTAAGTCTGGGAAGATTTATTATACTTTGAGAAATTTTGAGTTTATCTACCTGGCTACCTAATCACAAACCTTAGACTAATTTCATACATTTATATTTCTTTTCCATTCATGAACTATGTTCAGTGTTGAAATAAAAACACAAAATTGGCAATTCTTGCTTATATCTAGAGAATAGTAGGTGAGTTTTTAAAAAATATTTATTTAATAACCGCATGATTAGAAGAAGCATTTCATTACAGCTTTAACATATTCAATAAAAATTTCCAGAGCAAAGATACATCTCTTTCAAAAGTGGCTGTAAATTTTTAGATTCACAGTTGAATTAATGCAGTTATACAATATTGAACTCAGTATAAACCCTGTAAGACATAAAATTGAATGAGATTTTAATCTTTATAAAGATCTCCATTTACCCACAGGCCTGTCATCAGGGTAAGTCCATTGTGCCCTCCGTGCCTTGACTCCCCCAGCCTCATTCACCCTCCCATCTCCCCCACCAGTCTCTCCTCCTAGTTTGGGTGCTGCCCCATTCCTTGTCTTGTGGCCCCAGACACCTGGGGAACGAATACTGCTTCCTGATCCTTTTCATCCAGACAAAAGTAGTGCCTTCTCTGGGCCCTAGGAGCACTGCTTCTGAGCCTGGCCCCACCCTCACATCCCTCTGCTTCCCTGGGCCTGCACCAAAGCTGGCCTCTTTCTGGGACTCGGGGCTGACCTTTCCTCTTTGCATCCAGACCAACACAGCTCCTCAGTACAGTCCCCAGAAGTCCTTGGGGCCTCTTCCTTCCCCATCTGCCTTTGCATCTCTGGGTGGCTTGGCCACCAGCTGCCCTAGACCAGGATCTTTCCTGGGCCAGGCTCCCAGGCCAGTCCAACACCCAAATTCCTGAGGTCAAAATCATTCCAGGAGGGATTCAGACCTTAGGAGAAAGCCTGAAAACATCTGACCCTCATCTGAATTGGGCCTTTGTGGGAACTCCTGAAGACAAAAGCAATGCGGCCACTTCAATATAAAATCAAAAGAGAGAACCAGAAGCTAAGAAGAACCAGCCTTTCATGCCCAAAAAGTAAACCACAAAGACACATAAAGTTCACAAAAAGAAGCAGACTTAACTT
>NW_008335297.1:6167710-6168573 GCF_000622305.1 Nannospalax galili | reverse complement strand
CTCCAGCATATCATAATAAAAACACTAAATGTACAGAACAAAGAGAGGGTAATGAAAGCTGCTAAAGAAAAACAAGTTAAATGCAACAAAAAACGCACCAACATTACCAGAATCACAGCTGACTTTTCAGTGCAAACAATGAAAGCCAGAAGAGCCTGGACCAAAGTATTCCCAGTTTTAAATGACCACAGATGCCAACCTAGACTACTAAACCCAGCCAAAAATGTCTATTATGCATAAATAGGGAGAAAGAATTCATGTCCACAAAACCAGCCCTTCAAGAGTTCTGGAAGCAATACAAAGAGCTGAAGAAAGGAATGACTATACACAAGGGGTGACAGAAAGAAATTCAGTGAAGGTGTAACTGTCGAAATGCACAGCTATATCAAGAATATGAATAGAAATAAAAATGACAGGATTCAATACACATCTTTCATTAATAACTTTATTAATGGACTTGGACTGAACTCCCCAGTCAAAAGATACAGACTAGTTGAATGCATTAAGAAACAAAACCCATCTTTTTGTTGTCTGCAAGAAACTCATCTCATTTTCAAGGACAGACACTACCTCGAAGTGAAAGGATGGAAAAAAATATACCAAGCAAATGGCACTAAGAAAAATTCATGTGTAGCAATTCTAATATCTGACAAAAATAGACTTAAACTAAAACTAATCAGAAGAGACAAAGAGACCCACTTCATTCTGATTAAAGAAACAATAAACCAAGAAGATATTACAGTCATGAATATATATTCACCAAACTCTGGTGCACCCAACTTCATAAAAACAGTATTACAGGACTTTAAGACCCAGATTAATCCCAAATCATTAATAGTAAGGGACTTCAATACTCTATTGCC
>NW_008335297.1:6166913-6167594 GCF_000622305.1 Nannospalax galili | reverse complement strand
TGCACCCAACTTCATAAAAAAAATACTACAGGACTTTAAGACCCAAATTAACCCCAACTCATTAATAGTAGGGGACTTCAGTACCCCAGTGTCTCCATTAGATAGGTCAACAGGGCAGAGAGTTAACAGAGAGACATCTGAATTAAACAATACCGTGTATCAAATGGACTTAACAGACATCTACTGAGTATTCCACCCAAGCACCAAAGGACATACTTTCTACTCAGTACCCCATGGAACCATCTCCAAAATCAACCATACACTGGGGCACAAAACAAACCTCAACAAATACAAAAAGATTGAAATAATTCCGTGCATTCCATCAGACCACAATGCGATAAAGCTTACAATCAACTCTGGAAGAAACCCACCACATGAATACATGGAGATTAAACAACACACTCCTGAATAATGAATGGGTCAAAAGAGAAATTAAGAAAGAAATAACAGTATTCCTGTGTTGTGTTGTACTAACTGAAAAGGACAGTACAACACAACAAAACCTCTGGGATACACTGAAAGTGGTCCTTAGAGAGAAGTTTATAGCACTAAGTGCCTACATCAAAAACTGAAAGAACACAAATAAATGACTTAACATTGTAACTCAACACACTTGAAAAGCAACAGCAAATGAAACCTAAACCCAGCAGACAAGAAGAAAAAACAAAAATCAGGGCAGAA
>NW_008335297.1:6165811-6166089 GCF_000622305.1 Nannospalax galili | reverse complement strand
ATCTAAGAGACGCCCAAAATTCCACCAGAAAACTCCTAGAAATTATTAACAAGTTCAGTAAAGTGACGGGTTACAAAATTAACCTACAAAAGTCTATAGCCTTTCTATTTATAACAATAACAAGCAATCAGAGAAAAGAGTACATGGAAACACTCCTGTTTACAATAGCTGCAAAAAAAAAAAAATAAAATACCTCAGAATAAACCTGACCAAAGACATTAAAGAGCTCTACAATGAAAATTTTAAATCTTTAAAGAAAGAGATTGAGGAAGACATCA
>NW_008335297.1:6156300-6165665 GCF_000622305.1 Nannospalax galili | reverse complement strand
AGATGCATCTTAGCTCTGGAAATTGTTATTGAATATGTCAATGTTGTTTTAATGAAATGCTTCTTCTGATTGTGTGGTTATTAAATAAATAATTTTAAGATATATCTCCATTTCATTTTAAAATATACTGTTTCCTACAGAAAAACTCATTTTTAATGCTACTAACACTTAGATGTTTGCACATGCATCTCTAATCTCTATGTATCTGATTATTACTAGTCACAGTCGGTTATACTCAGATCCTTGGGTAAGTGAGTTTTATAACTTGCTAGGGTTTTTCAGCAAAATACCACAGACTAGGGAGTTTTTGTGTATTTTTATTGAATTTTTGTGTATCTCACACAGAACATCTTAATCATCTTTATAGCCCCTTCCCTATCAGCAACCTGCCATAAGCCCCCCCCCCCCCGCAACTGCATTTCCATGCTTTCTGTCATTTATGTTAAGGTCTATCGAGTCAAGTTAGTGTTCCCAGATGTCCCTGGGGTCTAGTCAGCCTATCGAGAGTCCTTCCCTTAAAGAGAATCGGCTCTTCTTCCCCCAGCAGTAATTAGCTGCCCAGTAGTTCTTCAGATGAAAATAGGGCCTGCTGCCCATTTCCCCAGTTCTATACTGGGGCTTTGTCTGCTTGAGTTTGCATGGGTCTTGTGCATTCTGATACCATTGCTGTAAGTTCATATGAGCAATGTCCCAGGAACCTGTAAGACTCTATTTCCATATGGTCTTTTTAATAATATATATTTGTTCTTGTACAGTTCTGGAGGCTGGAAAGTCTGAGATCAAGGTGTCAGCAGAATTAGTTTCTTTTGATCTCTCTCTCTCTCTCTTTCTCTCTCTCTCAATTTGAGATAGCCTCTTCCCACTGTGTCCTCACATGGCCTATGCCTGTGTCCAATCTTTTCTTCTTCTAAGTACATCTTGGGTCAGAGAACACCCATATGGCTTCATTTTAACATAATCACTTCTTTATAGACTCTCTAAATGCAGTCCCATTTGACCTACTGGGAGTTAATAAGTAAGCCATGCCTTTGGGTAAGGTACACAATTCAACTCACAGCAATGAGCAATCTCAATTCTCTCTGAACTAATATTTCATCATCTCTAAAATAAGGAAGATGATACATATCTCAGTGCAAGTAAAGCCCTAAGCACAGAATCATGGTTTGATGAAATATATAAAATATCTTTTCTAATATCGTCTCCACACAGTACCATGTATTTAGCATTCTAGGGGCTGGAGAGGTCAGGATTGAGTGATGAATGTCTCTTGCAATTTTACAGGCTGTAATATTTTATTCAAAGTATGGTTGTTGATCTATCAGCATCACAGGATTTGTTGAGAATGCAGAATCTTGGCCCCATGCCAGATCTATTCACGGAATCAGGAGCTCAGTTCTTTAGCTGATGTGTCTTCAGTTTAAAACTGAGAAGCCATAATGTAGATCAAATGCAGGGGACTTGATTATCCCTTTCTACCATCTGCCTCTATAGTCTGTCCAGACAGTATCCCCAGGACTAAATAATTCCCTTGCCCTGTTTCCCATGCTTTTCGTTCCTTTTGTCATTGTTTTTGTTTGTTTGTTTTGATTTGATTTGATTTGGTTTTGGTTTTTTGAGACAGGATCTCCCTGTAGTCTCAGCTGGCCTGGAACTTGCTATATAGAACAGGCTGGCCTTGATCTCACAGAGATCTCCCTGCTTCTGCCTCCTGAATGCTGGGAATTAAGGCCAGCATCCCCACCCCCGGCTCCCAAGGTTTTTTTTTTTTTTTTTTTTTTTTTTTTTTTTTCCATCATACAAGAGGGAATATTTTCTCTGAAAGACAAGGTTCAGTCTTGACATTTAACATCTGAGGTTTTGTGACTTGTGCCTGAGAAGTGGGGTAAACAACACATACCTCGTCTTCATGTGGTTCAGCATTCCCTGTCCTTTCTGAGTTTCTGCAAAGCCATCATGATGGGTCATTAAGTAGCAAACAGACAGCGTGGGTGAGAAAACATGGTCTGGAAGGTCAAATGGCTCTTCTACTTATCGGAAGAGATATTTAATCAGCTCTGTTCTTTAACAGCCCCCCTGAAAAGTTTTGCACATAAGCCCAGCCTGCTTTATACGTTCCTGAAGCTTCACCTCTGTGATAATGGCTTAAGCTTCAGTGCCCCTGGAATCTGAGGATACCAGCTCCGAGCACACCAAGCATAGCCCATAGGGGTCCAGTGATTTCAGCTGTGACCATACACTTGGAATAGGAGGATATTTTGTTCCCAGTTTTTAAAAAGTGTCTGCATCCATTTGCAGCATGGCTCCCATCCCACTGTCCACCAGGGCTGCTCTGCTCTGACACAGCTAATTCTGCAAAGCCCATTAACATCTCAGCCTGCTTCCTTCTGCTTCCAGACTGTTGTCTGCAATCTCGACCTAACCTCAGCAACAGCAGTCACAGATGGAGCCGTTTAGGAGACAGTAAAACCATTTCATGTTCCTGACCATGGGATTCTTATCTGTCTGAATGAATGGCTGAACAATTTTCTAGGCTGTCCGGTCTATTGCTCAGACACCTGGGAGTCCCACCCCCGTGTCCTTTGCAATGCAAACCTCATTTCTGCCAATGTATAACACTCTCACTGTGAAATATCCATTAGAAAACGCCAGCCAGGTTCGTGCCTTAGATCTGCTGATCCATTTTATATTCACTGTACCTCTGTAGGCACAAAATTAGTCCCTCAGCCAGAGGAAGAAGCTCAGGGATTGGTATGGGGTTCTTATGAGTTACTGATATGAGTTTGTGATGCTCTGAGCTAATGAACTAATTTCTATGCACTAAAAAATATTTTCTCCTATGTGTGTATGCATGTGTGTGCATGAGTGTTGGCACACATGCGATGGCACAAATGTGGAAGTCAGAAGACAATCTTGGGTACTGATCCTCAACTTCCATCTTGTTTGAGACAAGGTCACTTTGTTGTTCACATCTGCACATGCCAGGCTGGCAAACTTCCTGAAATTCTCCTCACTCCAGCCCTGCTCTTCCCATGGAAGCGCTGGGGTTACAGATGTATGCTATCCCACCCAGCTTTAGGTTCTAGAGATTGGAACGCAGGTCTCGGGCTTATGTGGCAAGCACTTTACACACTGATGCCGTCTCTCAGGGTGAAAGGTTTTGATTGGATTTGACTCTTCTGCCCCTGTCAAATACTTTGAAGCTTAATCAGCCAGTCAGCTAGGAATGTCAGTGAGGAACTGTTGCTACCAGCTCTCCTGGCATGGCACTTCCCGAGTTAACCATTTCAGTTCTAGCTCATATTTTTAAACTACAAATTTTATTTCAAGATGATTAAAAATTCATATGTAGCTGTAAAGATTAATACAGAAAAATACCATGTACCTTTTACTGAGTACCTGCAGGGGTAGCATTCAGCAAAACCATCTACATTGACACAGACAGGACATTGACACTGATGCAAGCAAGATGCAGAGCATCTCTGTGATCCCAGGGACAGCTCTGAGTCACCCTCCTATGGACATGTCAATCTCTCTTCCCCCTCCTTGATGCCACATGGCTACAACATCATTTCTATAATTTTGTAACCTCAAGTATAATATGCAAATGGAATGGAACCATGCACTATGGAGCCTTTTGCGGTTGGTCTCTATTCATTCAGAATATTCCCTAAAAGTTCATGGAGATAGTTGCTGTTAGTATTCGTTCCTTTTTAAAGTGCAGAGTGGATGTGGCACAGTTTAACTATTCATCCACTGGAGGCTTCTGAGGTTTTCTTCGTGTATGTGTGTGTATGTGTGTGTGTGTGTGTGTGTGTGTGTGTATGTTCACACACATGCCTGTGCGTACACATGGAGACCACAGAGGGCTGTCAGGTGTCCCGTTCTGTCACTCTTTATTTCCTTGAGAGAGGTCTATCACTGAATCTGGAGCTGGGCTGGCAGCCATCTAACCCCAGTGATCCTCCTCTCTGCCCTCATCCCAGTGCTGGGGTTACAGGTGTGCTTGGGACCATGCTTGGCTTCATATGTGAGTACTGGGGAATTGAACTCAGGTCCTCATACTTGTGCGACAAACACTCTCACCCAACTGATCCATCTTCTCAGCCCCATCTGAGTTTTGTGCTATTAAGAATAAAGCTGTCGTTAAACATTTACGTAAGATTTTGTGGGAATGTAAGATTTCATTTCTCTGGAATGAATGTCCAGCTGGACTGGAACTCACTATGTGGACCAGGCTGGCCTTGAACTCACAGAGATCCACCTGCCTTTACCTCCTGAGTGCTGGGACTAAAGGCGTGTGCCACCATGCCAGGCTGATTAGGTGTTTTTCTTAAAGAAACTGCCAGAGGTTTCCACAGTGGTTGCACCATTTCACACCAACACAGTAATATGCAAGTGTCGGTGTCTTTGCACCCTTGCCAGCATTTATTGTTGTCATTTTTAACTATTTTGGTGGCTGTGCACTGATGACTCGTTCGTTTTAATTTTCATTTCCAGGATGGTTAAGGAAGCAAAACATTTTTTGTACTCATTTGTATCTGTGTATCTTCTTCCAGGAAGTGTCTGTTTGATCCTTTAATTTTTAATTTATTTTAAATAATTAAAATGTTTTATTAGTGTCTGAGGGGTTACCACCCATGCCAAGGCACATGGGTAGAGGTCGGTTCTCTCTGTCCAACTTTATGTGGGTTCTTGGATTGAACTCTGGTCACCAGGCTCGGGCTGCAAGTGCCTTTACACACTGAGCTGTCTTGCCAGTCCTTGTTTGTATCCTTTGACTTCTAATGGACTGTCTAATTTTCTGTTTTGGCATCTAGTCTTAATGCTTGATACATTCCAGATGCTAGTGTTTTGTCAGATATGTGGTTTTCAGATACTCTCCCCATTAGTGGTCTTCCTTTTAATCAACCCACTATGTCTTTGGCAAGGCTAGTGATCTTAATTTAAAAGCATTTAATTTTCAACTTTTTCTTTTATGGATTATGCTTTTAGTATTAACAATCTTTTATCTCACCACAGATCCCAAAGCCAACATGTTAATCAGCTTTCTGTTGCTGTAAGAAAATACCTGAGATAATCAACTTAAAAAGATTGGGAAGGTTATTTTGCTGAAAATTGCTAAGAACTGCAAAGAGATTATTTTGATACTTGCCTGGAGCTGATCATTAATCTCTGTTAGCAACTGTGGATGCATGAACACTTTAATAGCTATATTAACATTTTTTAATTTTAAATTGAAATTTTACTTTTAATGACATTATTTATTCATTGAACATTTCATACATGTAAACAATGTATCATGATCATATCCACCCCTATTCCCTCCCCCCTAATTCTCCTCAGGACCCCAATACATCTCCCTCCCAACTTCATGTCTTCTTTTGTTATTATTATCATTATTAACACATTAAGTGTAATTAGTGCTGCCCATATACACATGGCTACACTGCGGATAGGCAATCGACCAGTGGCCACCCCTTACCAAAGTGACTCTTCCTCCCTCCCCCAAGAGTCATCAACTGTCATTAGCTCCTCAGCTAGGGATGGGGCATCAGGAGCCTCTCCTCCTCCATCTCCAGAAAGTTTTTCTTTTTCCCTATCTTTCCTTTTGAGACAGGGTCTCACTGTAGCCCCAGATGGCCTGGACTTGCTATGAAGACCAGGCTGGCCTTGAATGTTCGGAGATCTGCCAGCCTCTGCCTCCAGAGTGCTGGGATTAAAGGCATGCGCCATCACGCCCAGCTTAGTTTTTCTTTCTTTTTAAATGATATAAACAAACTATTTTGTTGAAAAACCAAAGGGAGGAGCTTTCCTTTGCCCCACAATTTTTGGGGTTTCACTTTAGGCCTGTACGACACATCGACTATTTTGTTGAAAAACCAAAGGGAGGAGCTTTCCTTTGCCCCACAATTTTGGGGGTTTCAAGCTGACTGTCACTTTAGGCCTGTATGACACATCATGGTAACAACACAGGGCAGAGCAAAACTCTTCCCCCATGGCTAGGATGCAAGGGAAAGGAAATCAGAGGCAGGACTGTGGAGTCATTGTCACCTTTAAGGATGATCTCAAGACTGAAACTTCCCTCTAAGCCCTGCCCCTTTAAGTTCCACACCTCCCAATAGTATCACCCTGGGGACAAGCCTTTAACACATGTGCCCCGTGGGGATATTCCAAGTCCACACTAAAGCAGAATTGCCTTTGCCCCTTTGCTGATAATCAGCAGGATGTGACTGTCTTTCTGTATTGTCTGTCATTTCTGTTGATGTGTGCGTCAGTCTGTCCCTCCGTCAGTACACTCTCACTGAAACTAGCTGTCTAAAAACACGCACTCCTCTCGCTTTTTCTCCTTTTTGATAGCTGTTTTTGTTACTCTGATTCCTCTGCTTTTCTGTATGAATTTGGAACAAGCTTAGCCCTTGCAACCTTGCTCACTTAGTTCTAACAGACTTTTTGATCTTTTGCTTCCTGTACTTTTTTTCCCTTTCTCTTTTTTGATAGATAACTTAGGCTTTTCTACAAGAGTAATCATAATGCCTGTGAATGGAGACAGCACACATCCTTCCACTGCATTTGGTAGAATGTAGAAAATCATGGTGAGGGTTATCAGTTCACATCTGAGGGTTATATCATACACTTAAAAAACTCAAATTGATATGTGTCTCTGATGGCACTTTTTGGAAATTGCAACTGTTTGCTTTTGTCTTTCTTAGAGACACAAAAATGCTGCATTTTACAATATATGCCATCTTAGATTTGATATGTAGTTATTGTTCACATCAGATAAATTCCATCATTCTTGACAATAATATAAAAGTGCAGAAGACAGGAATTGGGAAGTAGAAAAGGATGGGGGTTAAAAGCAGAGTTTAGAGCTTATCTTTACTTGATAGAATAAGGAAAAGATAAGTACAGAATTTATCATAGAGGAATTTATAATGTGATGTATTTTCGAGTGGGAAAGGGGAAGAGCAGGTGAAGCGAATTATCATCTATCACAGGAATAAATCAATAGAAAATGTGGGAAACTGGTAGATACACAAATAGCAAAATGATCACACTGTTTAGGAAAATGGAATCAACTCTTAGAAGCTGCACTGGAAAGAGACAGGGCACTGATTTGTCCTTTTGTGTTCTGAGGAGAGGGAAGAAGGAGGGCTGGTGATGTGCAGAGTGTTGCCATTTGCTGGTTATTCTGTTTGATGGTTAATGATGTGTGTAGCCTGGATATGAAAATATTAATAAGGGGCTGGAGAAATGGCTGAGTGGTTAAGAGTGTTTGCTGCTCTTGCAGAGGACACAGATTCAGTTCCCAGAACACCAGGCAGCTCACAGCCCTTCTGACTCCAACTCCAAGAGACCCAATGCCCTTTCCTGGCCTCCACACACACCCATACTTATGTGGCATACGTGTAAAGAAAAATACATATAAAATATTAATAACACATCTAAAAATTAAATATATACCTTATTAAACTAAAATCCTCTTGTGGTAAGTACATCGAGATAAGGACACCAGATACCATGGCAAATAGGAAGTAACACTGGGCATGCTTACTTTCTGTTACTGTGACATCACCTAAAAAGAAGGAAGGTTAATTTTAGTTCATAGATTCTGAGGTTGTCTGTGTCTGCTTATCCTGCTGTCTCTGGGCCTGTAACAACACAGTATATTATGATGGGGG
The DNA here is from genome assembly GCF_000622305.1 of Nannospalax galili. Lineage (NCBI taxonomy): Eukaryota > Metazoa > Chordata > Mammalia > Rodentia > Spalacidae > Nannospalax > Nannospalax galili. The sequence continues at coordinate 6,157,983 of NW_008335297.1, read as the reverse complement.
TAGAGAATAGAGAAAACTGCTCACATCATAGCAGCCAGAGGCAAATACAAACAGGAAGAGACTACATCCCACAGTTCCATCCAGGGCACAATCCAGTGACCTAAACTTCCTATCAGGCTTCCAGTAGCATCATAAGGTTAGGGCCAAGCCCTTAGTACATGTATCTTTGCGTGACATTCAAGACCCAAACTGTAGCACCAGATCATAGGTTGATCAGAAATTTCCACTTCTCTTCTCGGATGCTATTTATCCAGCATAAAGTCCCTGGTTTGTATTATTTATGCAATTTCTCTAAAACCCAAGGATATTATAAGCTCAAGAAGAACAAAAAAAAAGGAAGAGAGTAATTTTAATTTTATCACATATTAGTTTTAGAATAAAGAGAGGGTGATGGGAGGATTCTGATTCAGTTCCTAACACTACTATACCAGTGAATAACTGAACTATTTAGTAGGTGCTGTGACTAAGTTTTCTTATGCCTAAAATGGGAATAACACTATATTCTTAAGAACCAAGTTACTTGGGGCTGGAGAGATGGCTCAGCGGTTAAGAACACTAGTTGTTCTTGCAGAAGACCCGGGTTTGAATCCCAGCACCCACATGGCAGCTAACACCTGTCTGTAACTGCCAGTCCCAGGGGATCCAACAGCCTCTTCTGACCTCCGCGGGCATTGCATGACGCGGGTGCACTTACCTACATGCAGGCAATACACGCATACACATGAAATAAAAATAATAAATTTTTTTTAAAAAGAACCAAATTACTATGAAAATTGGATAAAATCGGGAATGTGCTTTTCTGCTCTGCCGTTCTCCTGCGCAGGAGGCAGCCAGGGCACCCAGCCCGAGTGGCATGATCCTGAAGTCCCACTTCTGTAAAGACTGGTAGCAGCAAGTACACACTTGACTTAACCAGTAGGCACAGAAGATTCACAGACACGAGGCCTGGCAGGTGAAAGCCATAGCCCCTCGTGCGGTGTCAAGACCCATCCAGCCCACAGTGAGATGCCTCACAGAGAGATACCACACCAGGGTCCGAGCTGACAGGTCCTTCAGCCTGGAAGAGCTCTGGATGGCAGCCATCCATGAAAAAGTGGCCCAGATCATCGGCCTCTCTGTGGGCCCAAGAAAGCAGAGCAAGTCCACTGAATCCTTACACTTAATCTGCAGTGGCTGAAGGAGGATCCCTCTAAATTCAGCCTCTTCCCCTGGAAGACTTCTGCCCGCAAGAACAGAGATAGCTCTGCTGAAGAACTCAGATTAGTCACCCAGCTAACAGGACCCGTGTTGCCCATCCAGAATGTGTATAAAAAGGAGAACGCCAGAGTCATCACAGAGGAAGAGAAGAACTTCCAAGGCTTTTGCCAGTCTCTGCATGGCCAGTGCTAACACCCGGCTCTTCGGCATTCAGCACAAAGGGCCAGGGAAGCTGCAGAGCAAGGTGCTGAAAAGAAAAAGGAATGCTCTGTTGGGGCGTTGTAATACATTCTCAGTAAAATGAAAAAAATCAGGAGTGTGGCTATTTCTTGGAAAACGAGGATAACTTGTCATTGAGAACTGGCTGTCATGCCTACTCTTAGGAAGTGGAGACAGAGGATTGCTTAAATTACAAGACAGCTTGGGCAAGAGTGTGAAGGTAGAGGCAGAGGGAGAGGGAGGGGGGAAGGGGAAGGGGGAGGAGGA